>NC_056568.1:1111383-1206485 GCF_013358625.1 Macadamia integrifolia | reverse complement strand
GGGCTAGCTCTCAATCTCTGGTAGAGTTATCCTCTCTTCCTATTGCGTTTTTTCAGGGCAAAGAGTCTAAAGTCTTTGATTTCTTGGTAAATGGTACATGGTATTTTCCCTTGGTTGCTTCAAGTTTTCTCAGGAATTCCTTTGCTCAGATTCAAGCATTACCGATATTAGGGGAATGTGAGGATGTGTGCTGCTGTCCCTATCTCCCTTGGGGTATTTTTCAATAAAGTCTACTTGGTGGGGAGTTTCGACTAAATATTGTATTTTTACCCAAACTATTTCTTTCCAGTAGAATATATTTGCCTCAAAATTTTCTAATAATGAAAATTTCTTTTTCTTTTGTGGTATGACTGAAACAGCAATGACTCTTTATTGTGAAGAAGGTTGGAATCTGAAATGAAACTACAAGAACACATAAATGGGTGAGAGAAGAAAACAGTCGAGCGAATTATATACCAGGTTACGCATGGTCTAACATAGCTCACCTGGAAATCTCAGCCTCACAAATCCAGTATACTCACACACACAATAAAAAAGGATCTGAAGGCCTACCTCACCCAAATACTTTTGAACAAATTCTGAGCCAACCACTCTTATGAAGGCTGCGGTAGTATGATTAGCTACAGCCTTGGCAAGCATCGTTTTACCCGTGCCAGGTGGACCATATAACAACACTCCTCGGGGAGGATCTATTCCAATTTGTTTGTACAGCTCATGATGGGTCAAAGGTAACTCAACAGCTTCACGGATTTCCTGTTTTTGAATGTCGCATCCCCCTATATCCTGCTCACGCAAGAAGGGATCAAGGATTTAAACAAAGAAGACCAAGCATTTCAAGTGTTAATATATTATAACAAAATAGCATGCCATAAATTATATGCATTGGAAGAGTAACAAAAGTTCTGGAATATTATAAAACTACCACAAACATCTACTATTATGCATTTTCATAATCTGATATAACTTTGAGCCATTTTATGACACCTATTAAATGTTAGTATTGGACTGAAACTGACTGATGTGATGGGTGTCGCTTAATATGTAGCATGGACCCATCTATGTCCACCAATACTCACCATGTGGCAACTTTTGAAGGAAAATATTTTTAAAAATATGAGGAACACAACTCCCCTCCAGATATTGAAACAATGATTTAAGAACAAAAGAAAGCTAAGAAACTGGCTCAACATAGAGAGAGTGACAATTTCATTAATCTTTGAGGCATTGATCAAATATAACTACAGCCTTTGGCTCACACATTTATAAGAATGTATCATAGACATCCACATTTATAAGAATGATAATATTCGTGGGGGAAAATTGTGAGCTACACATTGATAGTATTTTAGAGCCAAGTTGATTATAGGATATGAAAATCAGCTACCACTGACCATTGAGCAGACGAATGTGCCACACTGTGAACACATCAAAGTGTAGACTCCGGCATAATTTTTACAGTCATGACAGAGGGTCACTGAAGCTGGAAGAGACAAGTGGTTAGGTTGTTTGTGAACATCCCCCCCCCCCCCGGCGCGGGGAGCCCCAAACTCAAAAATATAGATCCTAATGAGACTGCCCCTCAATAGCAGAATCCACAGGGCAAACCCCTGCTATGGAGTTGAGGAAAATCTATGGTAATGTGAATATGGGATTCGTTTCATCGAATTTGCCTTAGTTTTCTTTCAGAACATTCAAGCTCACTAGCCAACACTTAGGTATTTTGACATCCTGGACAAGGTGACTCTAGGGCTTGTGTTCCTCCCTCAGTCTAGTTCCTGGGTCATGGACCAACAAGGCTTCTTGGAATAGTTAGAATTTAAGTATTTAACAAGGCTCTTGGAATTGTTAGAATTAAGTATTAACTAACCTCTTGGAATATATTTTCTAACAATTCCTAAAAAAACTAGGACCAGGTAATGAAAGAGAGAAAGGATCTCAAAGTTGAGTTTCATAACAATTGAAAACTTTTGCACTATAAAATGATGAAATCAAGGGACAATTTTAGGATTCATAATTTCAGATTGTAACAATATAAATGATATATGTCCTTTGGACATATCAAAAGCCCACTGAAAAAGTATCTTAAAATTCCAAAGGAGATTCAATAGAAAATTACATTTTTCACCCTCTAAGGAAATTGACACAAAGTATTGCCACGTTTTAGTGCCTTAGGCCGGAGTATATAACCCAAATGTAAGGCACACAGAATTCGGTAATTCAAGGGAGAACCCCATAAAAGAAGCCAGGAGGTTAGGGAAATAAAGGAGATAGAAACAATAGAGTTTGAAGTAGCCGGGTTGACCATGTGTCAAAACAGTAGGCCAAACGGAGGTCCAGGTCCATGTTTTAGTGCCTTAGGCCAGTGTATTCAACCCAAATATAAGGCACACAAAATTCAGGGGAGAACCCCATAAAAGAAGCCAGGAGGGTAGGGAAATAAATGAGATAGAAACAATAGAGTTTGGAAGTAGTTGGGTTAACCAAGTGTGAGAACAATAGACCAAACGGAAGTCCAAGTCTCCATAACACAGAGTTGCCTCCTAGATTAGGGTCCAGGACCTGCATTACAAAACATGACTCCAAATATGACTCCAATGGAGAGACTAGTCAAACCATGAGAAAATGGGATTGAGTCAAGTTGCGAACAAAGGAAGGTATCAGTCACCTCGATCCACCAGGTTAAACCAGTCATACTATTAATTTGGTATTTTTATTAAATAAAAAATATTCTCAAAATTAAATATACAACATGGTATAAAATTATAATTCACAAAACAAAGCAAGGAAAGTCAGGTTCTAAGAAATTAAATAAAAGAAAAGAGATGCATACCTCTTTTGATAAGCATACACTGACCTATTTTCCACACGCGGAAGAATCATCTTTCAAGGCTTAACCTTGTAGTGAACTAGTAGTCCATCCTTAGTGTCCTAGGACCCAGTACATTGGTGCCATTATACCAACTATTGTTGTATCAGTTTAGCGATTAATTACTGTATTCTTAAAACTTTTCTTGATTCTTTATATGTCATATTGCATTCTTGAAGTTTTAGGGGTTTTGTTTCCTTGAATCTTCATCATTTAATATTTTATTTAATCATGTATACTAACCTCTGTTTTGTAGCCAAACATATGAAGTGAGTCCTTTTTTCTTTTATTTAATTTCTTAGCATCTTACATTTTCCTTGCTTTGTTGATTTTTATATCATTTTGTATATTTGTCTACTATCTCAGAGAACCAATATGGTATTATGCCAGGTGGATCTACAACAGAAGCTATTTACCTACTCATAGGGCTCATGTAAAGATTTACTGACAAGAAGGATCGCCATATGGTTTTTATTGAGCTAAAAATGCCTATAACACAGTCCCTAGAGAGCTAATATGGCATGTACGGTGTCGAGTAAATATCAACAACAACAACAACAACAACAACAACAGAGCCTTATCCCAAAGTATGGGGTTGGCTACATGGATTCAAGCAAGGACAAGGAAAAGGAAAAGTAAAATTGAAATGAAACAAATGACTAAAAACAGTAATGAAGTTAAACACAGCTAGATGGGCCCGCTACCTGGATTCAGCCCTCCAATCCGCTCTATTCGAGAACATACTCGGAACAAGGCCTAATATGTGCATGTCTTTCCTCACTACTTCTCCTATGATCATTTTTTTCCTAACCTTAGCTCTAGATCCATTTATATGGATCAAATCATTCCTCCTTACTGGTGCAACCGATGGCCTCCATTGAACAAGGCCATACCATCTAAACAACTTTCCCAAAGCTTATCATGGATTGGGGCAACTCCCAAATCCACTCTAATATATTCATTCCTTACCTTGTCCTTTCTAGCTTTCCCACACATCCATCTTTACATTCTTATCTCCACTACAAATAGCTTATCAATATGCCGCTTCTTAACTGCCCAACATTCTGCCCCGTACATCATAGTCGGGCGTATGACTGTCCTATAGAATTTTCCTTTAAATTAATGAGGCAAAGAAGCAAAATCACAAAGAGACGAGTGGAGGAGGTAAAGAGTATCGCCCCATACCCAAAGAACCTGAATGGGAGGCGTTCATATAAGAAGGTGAAGACCATGCTTATGTTCATACTGGTTTTGAGGTAAAGCATTGTCGGGAGTTTAAACATCTTGGCTAAACTCAGGGAGAAATGCCTTCTAAACTAGCTTGTGATCAAAACAACATTAATTGCTTTAAAAAACATGGGAGTTCTAAGATATCCCTCCAGAAAACAGGACAAATTTCACATCATGGTTCGAGAACTCGAGCGAAACATGCGAACCACTGGTCGAAACGAAACCATAGGGAATTTTAAAAAATCACCTATTTCGACCTGGTTTCAACCAAATTTCTCATGTTTCGACATTTCGACATTTTCGACTTTGTTCGACCATTTGGGTTGAACCAGGTCCTATTTAAGTTGTTTGAAACAGAAACCATTCTCTGTTTCCACATATTTCAACCATCTCTTGTATTTTTTTCTCCCGAGTGTGAGAAACTTGGGGAAATAGTGGGGATTTTCATTTTTTGACTACCAAAATTGAATCTAAGGGTGATTGGTAGGTCCTCTACACAAGAAAGGTATCTTGGACCAAAAAGGTAAGTCCTAAGTTCTCCAAAAATCATTTTTTTATATAATATGTTAGTAAATATGGTAGAATCATGTCAATTTTTTATATGTTGCTTAAAAGGAACCGATCTACACATTCACGGTGGCCGAATTTTTTTTTGCATGATAATTCTTTTTTTTTATTTTCTGTTTTTAAAAATGCATTTACATACAACATTTTTTTGAAAAAAAAAGGGGTTAATAGTAGGTCTTTGGTGTTCAACTTAATATATGTTGAACACCATCAGCCGATCTACAAGTTGGTGGTTTCAGTTTTTTTTTTTTTTTGAAAATTCATTAAATATATACTAAAATTATTTAAAAAATGTAAATAATTACGAAAAATTGTCTATTATGGTTTAAAATTCAAGAAATTTATTAAATGTATTACAAATGCATTTACAATCATGTTTGTAAACTAATGTGATGTTTCTTAATTATTTATTATTTATTAATTAAATAATTATTTTTAAATAGGGAAAAAATATAATGTTTTGTTGGGAATTTGCAATTATCTTTAATTATTCTTATAAGTCATTATGGATGCATATATATATTTATAATTGGTCTCTTTTTGTTTGGACAGTGTTTCTAGGAAGATTTTAAGTGTTGCATAATGAATGATAGAGGTGGGGACATTGCATGGCTGCATGGGAGACCCCTATCAGCTGATAAGAGGAAGTCACAATGCAATTATTGCCAGAAAAAAATCATGTCTGGTGGGGCCACAAGATTAAAGTGGCATCTAGCAGGTGGGGACATGAATGTGTTGGGCTGCCCCAATGTATCCAATGAGATCAAGAGGAGCATGTTGGAGCATTTAAAAGGAGGGTTGCAAAAGAGGAAGGAGAAGAGGGCAGTTAGGCATGAATACCATGATGCTTGTATTGAGTCATTGCCAGAGTTGGGGGAACAAGATTATGACAGTGAGGAACCTGACTTGGATAATGTACAAACGACACAAGAGGCTGAACAATTGAGGACTTTTGTAGCAAGCAAAGCCCAGTTTGATATTAATGAGGAAAGACGGGTACAGAGGGCTAGGGGAGTTGGTTCATCTCGAGCAATTGAAGAAGACCCTGAGCCACAAAGGACGAGGAGGAGATTGAGACATAGAGAGCCAGATGTTCCGTTGAGGAGGTCCTAGAGTGTGAGGGACCAAGCCCCAGCCCCAACCCCACCCCCAGTACCATCTCGTAACTGTAATGTTGATGTTCTCCAATCTGATCCTGCATTATATCGAAGGCAGGACTCGAAACAGTTAAAATTGAAACAAATGTGGACCACTGTTAAGGAGACAGTGGAGATGGCTTTCTCCAAGTGGGCTTTCTATCATAGCATTCCAGCTAATGTGACCACAGGGTCATATCACCAAAACATGCTGGATGAGATTGGTAGGGTTGATCCAGGTGTGAAAGGGCCAACAACTTATGAGATGTACAATGTATATTGACCAAAGCAAAAGAAAGAGTTGGTAGATTACATTGCGGATCTGAAGCCAATGTGAGAGTATTATGGCGTGACTGTGATGTGCGATGGATGGATTGGACCCACTAGACGGTCCATCATCAGTTTCATGGTGAATTGTGATGGAATGACAGTCTTCCTAAAGTCAGTTGACGCATCCAGTGAGAAGAAAGATGCAAAATACATCTACAACCTCTTGAAAGAGGTGGTAAAGGATGTCGAGGGCAAGAATGTGGTACAAATTGTGACTGATAATGGGAGCAACTTCAAGAAAGCTGGGGAAAAGCTAATGAACAATCAAAGGTACCATCGATTTTGGACTCCCTGTGCAGCCCATTGTATAGATCTCATGTTAAAAGAAATGGGAAATTTGAAGATTGTAAAAGGTGTGGTAAGCGAGGCAGGTGACCACATGTGTACAACCATGGGTTTGCTCTGAACTTGTTAAGAACAAAATGTGGTGGGGCCTTGGTGAGGCCAGGATTGACAAGGTTCGCGACAAACTATATTGCCTTGAAGAGCTTTGAGACGAAGAAGTCTGGATTGAGATCCATGTTTGCTTCTGAGGAGTGGTTTAATTGGGATGGATTTAACTCTCACGGAAGAAAAGCAGCCCATGCCACTATTTCTAGTGAAAAATTCTGGGATGATGCCAAGAAAGTGGTGCAGATATTAGATCCGATAGTGAGCGTCTTGAAGTTGGTTGACTCACAGAAGAAACCCACCTTACCAATCATATGGGCAGCAATGAAACGATGAAGATGGAGGTGGAAGCGCTGTACCGAAAGGGTAACAAGAAGTTCCTTGCCATAATCAAGGACCGCTGGGAGAGGCAGTTCACACATTCTCTACATAAGGCTGGTTAGTTTTACTTTATTCACCTTACTTGAACTTGTTAATACTGACATATACTTTTGCTCACCCAATATTCACCTTAAATATTTTCAGCTTATTACCTAAACCCCAAGTATCAATACAAGTATAGGCTTGGCTTGAGAAATGATCTCATAGATGCAGTTCACACCATGGTGGAGAAGATTGAGTCAAACCCAACCGCACAAAATATCATCAACACGGAGGTGAGTGTTGACGTTATTAATTGATGCAATTATTAACCTAGGATATGAACATTAAGTTGCTAACATTAGTACCCACGTACAGATGAAAGCCTTTAGAGATGGAATTGGGAGTTTTGGCCGCGCAACGGCTGTTGCGGGTCGAGATACCACTACTGCTGCTTGGTCCAATGACCTTGTTCTTTTCTTTCATATTCAACTATGCACCATCATAGAAACCCACCTAATAGTCTCTCATTGTTTTATGCAGCTGAATAGTGGATGCAATATGGAAGAGACTCACCCAACTTGTCCAAAGTAACAATTAAAGTGTTATCTCAGACATGTTCTGACACTGGATGTGAGCACAATTGGAGTACTTTCAACCTCATACACTCCAAGAGACGGAACAGATTGGGTGTTGCACAACTGTCTGACTTGGTCTATGTGCACTATAATGTGAGATCGAAAGAACACATACGCCTTGGCATGGAGAATGATACTACCCCAATCGAGCTTGCCGATATCTTCCAATTTGAGTCGGATGATGAAGATCCCCTTTATGAGTGGGTTAGAGATCGAGGTGAGCCACTTTTAGATGAGGCTGGTGGTCGTCCTAGTAGTCAAATTGCTTCAGGAATGGGTGTTACTGTGGAAGAATATATGTCAGAAGAGGAGAGAATTCACGCTGAGTCACCACGTCCATTTGAGGCCCACCCTGGTGCTGGAATTGAAGATGAAGAGTATCAGTCCCCCTCATTAGATTACACTCGGTCCCCTAGCCAGACACAAGATGATGATGATGATTATGATGATGATGATGATGATGTTGGTGGTGGTGATGGTGGTGGTGGGTATGATATCGGTGATAGATTAGTTGCCATACGAGCTGAAGAGGAAAGATTAGCTGCCATGCAAAGTGACACGGTTCCACAACTAGATCCAATCAAATTCACAGGGGAGACTGAGTTCACACATGCCACGCAAGATGAACATCTGATGCGGATCCGAGGGAGTCGGATCGCTTAGGGACCACAATAAAGTAGTAAATTCAAAATCTAAGGAGTAATGGCAGTATTGTAAATAAACAAAAGCTAAAAAGGAGAGTGGCAATTCTGTAATTAGATGGAAATTATAAAAGAATGGCAAACTTGTAATAATGGGTAGATAGTAAATAGAAAGCCAAGATTTGGTGGAGGGGCAAACTAGGAAGCAAAATTAAGACAAAAGGTTGGAAGAAAAAGAGGAAAAAATAGGGGTAATTCTGGGATTTAACAAAAAGAAGGAAATAAAACCTACTTTTGATGTGTTCTCCAACCTCACGACAGCCAAGGGTTCACGTTGGGCACCAGAGAAAGGAATCGAGCTTCAGCCACAGGAATCTCCTTCAACAATTCAGAAATTCCAGATTTACTGTCGCCCAAACTTGCTGGATCAACCCTAGCCAGTATAGTTCACAGATTCAAGCAATACATGGAGTATTGAGTCTGAAACTCAGAACCAGCGTTAGTTGCAGGTATGATCTGCAACTCGTTGATCTGCTCACTATGGAAGAGGGCTTTGAAGGATAAAGCTCAAGGGTTTGGTTCGCATATGGCACCCAAACCTTCGATCCAAATCCCAGATGCAATCAATGGGATTTATTCATTCAACAACACTTCTCGTGAGCCTGAGATGATCACCCATAACAGGGGAAGGGAAGGAAACCAAAATAATAAAGAAGAAGATGAAGAATATAAGGAAGAAGAGAAGGGAAAATAAGAGACAGAGAAATTATTAGAAAGGGAGAAGAAAAGAATCACCGGCAGCCATATTCATGGTTCGACCCCCAAAAAAAAAAAAAAAAAAAACAATCAAGTTCTAATTCTCCAAAATTCTAAAACTGAAATTTCTCCATTGATTACATGTCCAATATAAAGGAAAAATAAAAAAATTAATCGCAACTAACTTAAAATGGAAACTAATCTAAAATTAGAAACTAACTAATTTCAAAGAAATTATTTCTAAAACTAAAAAAATCAAATCAAAAGATTTTTTTTCCTAAATCCATCGTGCAACTGCATCAGCTCTCCCGGTCTTAAAAGAACTCGACTTCGTCGAGTTAGGTCGTGCTCCCAAGATTCCCTTGTAAATCGCTCGCCGATGAGGTGGCACACATATCTCGAAACTGAAGATGAGAACATATCACCAAGAGGAGTGAGAGTAGGCTAACGTGTCACTGGAGCAGGAGTCAGTCGACGACATGGCATGTCTGATAATGCGTGTGGTCTCATTAAGTACATACGACCTCCTTACTTCACCTTGATGGTGTTCCGTGCGCCATCATAGACAATGTCTGCATGTCGCTGCCAAGGTTGCCCTAGAAGAATGTCGCAGTGTGCCAATGGGGTGACCAAACAGGTGACATGGTACTGTAACGGCCCAAACTATAAGTGTACTCGAACAGCTGCAGTGGCCTCTTCTCGAGCTGTGGGTCCAAAACCTCGCATGTGAATCTTCTTGAAAAGTTACTTTTGTGGAAGGTTGTGTGCTCGAACAAATTCAGCAGATATAAAGTTTGTTTCTGCCCCAGCATCAACAACTACATGAACATCAGTAGGGTCGGAGCTTTGTAGGAGAGTACCCTTCTGTCTGAAGAGAGGAGCCTTATCAACTAGTCTATTCGAAAAAGCAGAAAGGCTAGCTGAATGAGCTTCTACATCCTCATCTTCATCATCGACAATATCATCATCCTCGAGGGGATAAGGATATAAATGAGATTCATCTTCATTCTTCTCTGTCGGCTGCTTCTCTGCTACGTTCACAAAACGAATCCTATTGGGACACTTATTGGAATAGTGACCCTTCTCGCCACAACTATAGCATATGATATTCTTTACCCCAACGCTATCATTGTTGAACTCTGACCTTTTCTCTTCAACTCTGCGAGCTTCAGGCTTCTTTTCCTCCATACGTGGTAGAGGTCTATAAACTGAAGAAGTCTTGAACATACCCTTCCAATAAATGGACTTCTCTTCAGTTGTCTTGGCATGAGCCGCTGCCACATCAACAGACCTGAAATCAGTGTTAGCTAACTCAAGTCGAATCTCAGTACTTAACCCACTGATATATCACATCACCCGTTGCTGATATGTTTAAGAAAATCGACACCTTGAAGACAACTTGTGGAACTCAAGGGTGTAGGAATCTACATCCTAGATACCTTGTTGCAAGTTAAGCAGTTTATGGAACATTACTCTCTCATAATTAAGAGGAACAAATTTTTCAGTCAGGATCTACTTCATGACCTCCCAATTGGTAACGGGTCCAAGTCTTCTGACAAACCTTGCATGTAGTACATCATCCCACCATGAACATGCATACCCCATAAACTTGGTGAGGATGAGTTCACACTTCTTCACGTCTGGAAGAGACTTATATGCAAAAATCCTCTCAACTTTGGTAAGCCAGTCAAGAAATTCCTCAGGTCCCTTTTCACCACTGAACTTTGGAACCTCAACTTTGATGCCATAATCTCTGTCAGAAAATTGCCGGGTAACATCTTGGGGAACAACTGGATCACGTTGCACTTGGTGAGGTGTATCTTCAATCCGTAGGGCATTAAACTGAGGAGGTGGTGTAGATGGTCCTTCATCGACTCGTGTTTCAGACTTTTGCATAAAGACAAGAATCTTAGCAAGGGCACCTTGAGTGTCGTCCATGAACTTGTCATATTTGTGTTATTCTTCTCAATCCTAGCATTAGTTCTCTGTTGGTTTTCAAGTATCTCACGATACAATTTGTTCAACTCAGCATTGGTAACGTTGCCTGTCATGGTTAGAGAAGTGCAGGAAACTTGGCTCTGATACCACTTGATGCAGATCCGAGAGAGTCGGATCGCTTAGGGACCACAATAAAGTAGTAAATTCGAAATCTAAAGAGTAATGGCAGTATTGTAAATAAACAAAAGCTAAAAAGGAGAGTGGCAATTCTATAATTAGATGGAAATTATAAAAGAATGGCAAACTTGTAATAATGGGTAGATAGTAAATAGAAAGCCAAGATTTGGTGGAGGGGCAAACTAGGAAGCAAAATTAAGACAAAAGGTTGGAAGAAAAAAGGAAAAAATAGGGGTAATTCTGGGATTTAACAGAAAGAAGGAAATAAAACCTACTTTTGATGTGTTCTCCAACCTCATGACAGCCAAGGGTTCACGTTGGGCACCAGAGAAAGGAATCGAGCTTCAGCCACAGGAATCTCCTTCAACAATTCAGAAATTCCAGATTTACTGTCGCCCAAACTTGCTGGATCAACCCTAACCAGTATAGTTCACAGATTCAAGCAATACATGGAGTATTGAGTCTGAAACTCAGAACCAGCGTTAGTTGCAGGTATGATCTGCAACTCGTTGATCTGCTCACTATGGAAGAGGGCTTTGAAGGATAAAGCTCAAGGGTTTGGTTCGCATATGGCACCCAAACCTTCGATCCAAATCCCAGATGCAATCGATGGGATTTATTCGTTCAACAACACTTCTCGTGAGCCTGAGATGATCACCCAGAACAGGGGAAGGGAAGGAAACCAAAATAATAAAGAAGAAGATGAAGAATATAAGGAAGAAGAAGAGAAGGGAAAATAAGAGATAGAGAGAAATTATTAGAAAGGGAGAAGAAAAAAATCACCGGCAGCCATATTCATGGTTCTCACCCAAACAAAAAAATCAAGTTCTAATTCTCCAAAATTCTAAAACTGAAATTTCTCCATCGATTACATGTCCAATAGAAAGAAAAAATTAAAAATTAATGGCAACTAACTTAAAATGGAAACTAATCTAAAATTAGAAACTAACTAATTTCAAAGAAATTGTTTCTAAAACAAAAGAAAATCAAATCAAAATATTTTTTTTTCCTAAATCCATCGTGCAACTGCATCAACATCATAGTTCCCGAGAATATAAAGGCTATAGTAGAGGACCGCGCAAAAGGTTTGGGCCTCATGATGAAGCAAATGGGATGGGCCAAAGCATGGATATATTTAGTTTGTCTGCCACAATGGAATCCATGAGTTTGGGACAGGGTGGAAGATCTGGGCATTGGCATGCACTAGACTTTATTGACTCGAGCCCTAGTCCAGTACATCATGGTGATAGCAACTTTGAGAGCCCTAGATCAGTTGCATCACATTATAGGTATTCGAGACAATATGGTGCATATGCTGGTGGACCATCCTTTGAGAGCACGGGTTCATTTGGATATGATAGTGGTTATGGACAGTATTGTGAATCTTCTTCCTCATTTGAACAAGAGGGTTCTACAGGTGGTGGGTCATCTTTTGTTGACAGTATCTTTGCGTATCCATCCCAACCTTCTGTGCCATACCCACAAGGGCCACAACCTATCATTGTGACTAACCCATTCCCTAGGTTGGGATACCTAGCTAATGTTGATAATGAATCTTATACAAGAGCAATGAGAGACTACCACGATAATTGGGCCTAGAACATGTCATGGGATGCATATGTCTCTCAATCAAAGGAGCAGCTACGACATCTACAGTGGTACGCAGCTCATGGGATGGAACCGCCTAGACACTCAACTTTGAATTGAGTCACTACTTTCGAGTGTTGAGTAATTGAGTCACTACTTTTGAGTATTGATAGATAATTGTTGATGATATAATATTTTTATCTATTTTGGATCATTTGACTTATGTCTTATGTTTTGATGTAGATTGTAGATTATATATAGTCATTATGTAGTAAAGTTTCAGAATTTAAGCCAACAAGTCAATGTAGTGATTATTGAACTTTTGGTTCACCACACAAGACTTTTTTTTTCTTTAAACTAATGATGTGAATGTGTTAGAACTGTTTAAAATAGGTTGTATACAAAAAACAAACAAAAAAACACTGTTTGGGGGTCGAAACCTAAGTTTTCACCATACCGGGAAAAATTCCCCGGTATCCTCGAAATTTCGGTCTCCCCAGAGGTCGAAACCCAATACCGTAAACCTTGTTTCACATCAAGCTCCAATTATCAAAGGAGACAAGCTGAAGGACTGAAGCAAGTCCAGAGACAGTGAACATAGGGAAGCAATGCTATTGCCCAACATCAGACTCTTGGCAGGTTTTGTGAAATCACTGCCAATGTTAATTCACTCAAGGCTTCAAACTACAAGGAAGAACGATGTCCCATGATGCTCACACCAACAGATGAGAAGGTATACTGTTTTTCTTGAACTGATTAGTTATAAGAAGACAAGATGTCTGATTATTATTAACCCCCACCCCAAACCCCAAACCCCCTGGATTAACCTAAACCTATTCGGCATCATCAAGAAAGTAAGACTGTATGTGAACCAGAAGAAAATACCTGCTGTGAGAGAAATGGAGAAAACAGATTCGGAAGTCATTTTCTGACATTCTAACAAAAGTAACTAAAGAAAGAGAGAAAACAATTTGCAGGAACAGCGACATCATCCTTTGAATTCCATATAATACAGAGTTACAGACGACATAAACTAAAGAAATCACCCATACTATAAAGAACCCCAACACAGAGAACCAAATTACTACCAATGGCAAAAGGGGGGGGAGTGAAAGAAATCCAGAGAGCTTGAAATCACCGCAGAAGGCCTCCAACCTAAACGTCTGAAGGCTCCTATAATACAGATTCTTCAACTAAAAAGTTCGTACCCAGATAATTTGAACAGTAAGAAGAGACAAGAAGAAAAATGAATTTGCCAAAAGAAAAAGTCCTACAAACCCTAAGGAAAAATTTAGCCCCATCAGAAAAATAGTTCGAGTGAATTCCGACCAAAACCTAGCGAGGTATATTATTGAGAAAGAAGATGCCCTAGCAGTCGAAAACCCTAATTTATTGGGTAACAAGACTCACATTATAGGTAACATCCGGCTTCTCAGACTGGCTCAATAACGAGATACTCGAGTCAGCTTCAGGTGGCAACACGTCAACGAGGGCGTTGGAGTGGCGATGCAAAGCCACTGATGCTGAAGGCTTCAACAGCTCCCGATTAATAGTACTAAGAATCCTAACATAATAATTCGAGCCAGTAGTTGATCCAACAATACCATTGTTCTGATCGACCATCTCCATAAACTGCCCAATAACGAGAGGAACCGATTGGATCCTCTTCACCTCCTCTTGGGCACGAAGAAGCTCTCGCTTCAAGTTTTTCTGCTCGTCCTTCACGTATTCTTCTTGAATGTCGATAAACTCGAGCTGGCGCTGCAAAGATTTGAGGCGGCCATATAAATCGTCCTCGTCGGAAAATGATGACAGGTCGGAAAATCCGTATGGGTCAGATCTTGAAGAAGGGAAAGATGGTGGAGGTTCCAAAGATGGCTTTGGATCGAGAACCATGGCTGATGCAGCCATTGTTTAACTTCTCCACTAGTTCTTCCGACGAACGAAAATGATCCCTTCGCCTTCTTCGCTCTAATTATAAGCAGCGGGTGACGAGAACTCTGATGGAGTAAGTCTCAAGAAAATCTCCAATTTCCAGTCAGGGCCAGCCGTAGCCCGGATTGATATTAAAGGCCGGTTCACAATGACCTATTTAGAGAGAGAGAGAGAGAGAGAGAGAGAGAGAGAGAGAGACGGGAGCTGTGTGTACTTTTTCTCTTCTCTCTTCTTTTCATGAAGGGTGTATCCGGTCCAGCTATTATGCAGTTTGGAAAAGATCATAATATACACAATTTTACCCTGATTTTGTTGAGAGGCTATATCTCGATTCAAAATTAAGACCATTAGGGGTTAATGGAACAAATATGCCGAGACATGCAAAGTGAAGATATCTTCTTTCTCCTCATTAAATATACTATTACAATCCTTCACGTTTAGATACTAGATATTAATTGGAGATATGAAAGGAGATTAAGAGTGTCAAAAACAAGCTTGCAATGGGAAGCCCAATTGAAATCCATCAATTAAACCTGAATCGAATTACCCAGTCCATAAACTATTCATTGTCAAGTCTAGACCAATTAGTATTTGGTCATAATCAGTGATTGATAGTTGCCTGATGGGGTATGAATCTATATTAAACAAAAAAAAATGGTCTGATGGGGGGCTAATCGGGTCTGATAATGTTTATAGTCGAGTAGACGAATTATAGTTTGGTCAATCTATTTATGGCTTGATTAGTTCAATTGGCATGAGCCCTCAATAACCCACCAATCGAATATAAATGTTTATGAACTAGACTTATGAAATTTGATTCATCAGACAGTGCAATAATCATATATGCCTTCAATTGGTGGAATCGATTAGTCTTAACTAAAACTGACCAAGCCTCGTTGTCTAAACCTTTGTTAGTACTCGTTTTCCGTACCATTCTCAAACTGTTAGATCATCCTGAGAAGATGTATCCTACACATTTATCACTAGTTCGTTTTTTGCTATTTTCGGACGAAAATGGGGAAACGATAAATTTAAAAATGAATATCGAAATTCTCTAAACATTGAAAAAAATACTGTGGCTGCTGGGATTCGAGCCCAGGTCTCCACGGCCACAACGTGGAATTCTCACCACTAAACTACAGCCACTCAACGTTGAAAGAAGAGCCATTATTTTTTAATTTATAAAATAAAATCTAGGATTATACTCCTTTTGGCCGGTCTCATATCGAGTAGGAATGGGATTTACCTAAATTGCAATATTATATCACAGATTAGAATTCTAACAAAGTACAGTGAAAGTCATTAAGGTATGTTTGTTTGATAGGAAATGAGAAAGAAAATGGGGGGGTGGTTAGGGCTTGGATCCTCTTAAATGCGCAAGCCCTTCCAGTATGCATCAAACAGCTGATTGTACAGGAGCACCCACCCCCAAGTGCCTCCTAACCATTTAATGTGCATTGGAGGGACTAGTGCACTCGAGGGGATCCAGGTGAATACTCATATGTGACCAAGGATGTCATATATATATAACTGAAATTGATTGGTTATGACCAAAAACCGCACCGTAGGAATACGATCCATTTTGGTTTTATAGGCCATAATCCTAGTTCCATTCGCTTGAGAACCATAGAATCGATGTTTAAACGGAATCTAGTGTTGAAGTGTTTTAAAACTTTTAAATTTGTAGTGTTTCGACTTTTGATGGCTCTCTATGAAAAAGATAATAATAAAAATAAAAGGAAAGTAGTAATCGTGAAAGCAAGACGAGATGGAGTTTCACTTTCACACATCTTAATTTCCCGATTTCCAGGATCATAGTTAATTAGTTATCATATTTATAGTCTTTTACATAGATAGAAAGTATTGTCCTTCGCAAAGGAAAAAAAAATGGTATATTGTCTTGAGTCTTTAGGAATTTTATTGTATGTAAGATTCACATTAGCTATAGGATTGACGTTAACTATGATCTTTTAAGCCAACAAGCCTTCTTTAATAATATATTTATATATAACAGTTGCGAAGACATTGAGATATTAACACATTACAACTTACAATACATAGGTAAATTCCTATTGTTCTACTATCTCGCTCTCATCCTCTGTGAGCTCCCTTCTCCCTCCCTAATATATGATCCATTAGCTGATTGTAAACCGAATAAAAAAAACCGATTAGAAACCGCTAAAACTGAAATCGGAATCAAATGAATATGATTTCAACTTATTCCTATCCAGTGTGGTTTTGGTTTCACCTTATCAAAATGTAAATCGAATAGGAACCATATCGAAAACCTAAAACCGCATCGTTTGACACCCCTGTATATGACACCCTCCCTTGGATCTTGTGGCCTTATGGCCACATGACAAACAGATTTCACTTATTGTGGTGTTAGGAAAACTTGGTCCAAAAAATATATAGGTAATTTACAACGCCACCCCCTGGAGAATACCAATATTAGAGGGACACTCCCTCTTTTTCACCAAATTATACTCGGACCCCTTGTCCTCAGTATCTGTTAAGTGATGTTATGAAATTACCATTATACCCTATTCACAATGATAGAGGTGGAACCTGAAATGCCCTGATGAGCACAATAATGTGTGAAATCTTAGGGATATAAGTGTACATTTTGCCCCACTTTGGATAGTACTACTTTTATTTTTCTTGTTTTTTTTTTTTAGTTTCAAAGTCTAAAAGAGAAAGTGCAAGTGAATCAAGAACTAGTCCAAAAGTGGGACCCACTCATTGGTACTATATCCTCTCTCCTACAAAATTCTGAAGATTATTTTCTCTCCTTGCCACCTCACAAGATCTTGAAGATGCTATGCATAGATTCCTTTATGATTTAATCAAGATTGCAAGATATTGATGAATATTGTAAGGAAATAATAGAATTTGTTAATTTTGGAAACAGATTATCTCTTTCCTCACACAATATCTCAAAGAATGAGGATTTTCACCGATATTTAATTTAATTTAATTTAATTTATTTTCTTAAAGAAGACTTGTAGAATAAATGAGGCAAGAAAAAAAAAAACCTATAAAAGCCCCTTCCTCCCCCCTCCTATTTTATTATTCCCCTTAGTTTATTTTATAGTTTATGCTTAGTTTTCTTCTCTCTCTCCCTCTCTCACTCTCTAGTTTTAGCCATTCTCTATTTCTGCTTTAATTACTTTTGTAATAGTTTTTTATGTCAATTAATGCAAATACTATTTTATTCTTATTCAACATTTTATGTTTATGATTTATGCAATTGAGTTATAATTTTTAAAATTATAGTTCTAGACTTAGATCTAATTGACAAGATCACGAGCCGTGGAGCATCTTTTTTTTTCAAGTTCAATTTTTTTTTTTTTAAGATTTGTTTTTTCTAGTACTAGAAATTTCATATTTTGTTTATTCCATATATGGTTTTTAGTACTGGTAGTGTCTCAAATTACCAAAGCTTTCAAGTTCAAGCATTGATTCAAGTAAGTAGACTCTTTCAGTAATCTTCTTTCCCCCCCTCTCATTCCCTATTCTGACTACCATTTATTTTTTAATTTAGGATTTTAATTTCAGTCGTTACATTATTGCTATCCCTTTCCCCTAAGGTTCATGGCTAACGTATGTGTTGGTTTTGCCCCTCCTAGCTATAGAACCATCAATTTAGTGTTTTTATTTTAATTATCTCATTTTTCCTAAAGCCAAGTAGAGTAACCATTGTAAGAGTGACTCTCTGATCAAGTAGGGAAGCTCATATTATGATGCATCCCTCGGGCTAAGTAGATAAACCTAATTGTGAGTCTCTCTCTAGCTTTCTCCCATTTCTTTTACTTTATTTTTATTTCAATTTTTTTTTCCTTTATTTATTTATTTATTTTTTTAAATTGCGTGGGTTATTTATTTTCAGTTATTTATTTATTTAATTTTAATTGCGTGGCTTGCGTCTTTAAATTATTAGATGACGAATGATTAGGACGTTATTTTAGATATATATGTTTAAGACGATAATTAGAATTAGATCACAACCATTAATCGGTTCACTTTTACATTATTAAAAGAAATAAAAAAATAAAGTGACTGCTCTCCCTGTGTTCGACCCGTAGCTACATTGATCCGTACGCTTGCGGTTACATTTTAAATCCCAACATGCCCCATCTTTGTCTCTATCTCTCGGAGCTACTCACTCTGATGGAATTTGGACCTAGAGTCTGTAAACGCCGTCTCTCTGTCTCTATCTCTATAAGCTACTCACTCTGGTGGTTCGTTGGTATTGCTATAGCTAAAATCTTCTCCTCTTTTCTGGTATGTTTCCTTCAATTTCTGATGTAAAGCTCTTTGATTACCCTGATTACATTTATGTTTCAGTAGCAGCAGAAGCAGCAACTTCTTATTCGACGATGGTTGGCCTGATAGGCTCCTCCACTTATGGAACCTCCGCTGCTAGTGTTGGTGGTGTGTCTCTCTCAATCGTCGTTTTCTCAGTCTTAGCCACAACTGCTAGCTCCTCTACTTTCGTCTGGGTTTCTTCTGCGATTATTATATATATATATATATATATAGAGAGAGAGAGAGAGAGAGAGAGAGAGAGAGAGAGAGAGAGAGAGAGAGAGAGAGAGAGAGAGAGAGAGAGAGAGAGAGAGAATTTGGGTTATGGGCTTGAGGAGTTGAGAGTGAACAGGGTTTTAGTGGAGAGGCTAGTGATCCTTGATATCTGTCATGGGAGAGTGTTCACCGACTGCGTTGAGGGTTGCGATGGATTTAGGAGAGAAGCATCTCAATAAATTGGGTTACAAGCAATAACTCATAAGAGAAATGGTTACCCATCTCAATTCCAGCTCATTTTCTCTTGTTAGTTTGCTTTAGAAATGATTTATTTTTCCCCTACCGGTTTCCTTTTTTTTAGGGGTTGTTTGTATTGCTCTCTTTTATTCTATACCCAGATCCATTTCGGTTTCATTTATCTTTCCTTTTTTTTTTTTTCATGATCGATGAGATGGGTCTTTTTATTTGATATGTTGCAAACTCTGTTCAAAACCTCCATCCCCAACGTCAAATTCTCCAACGATGGCAAGCTATTGGGTAGTTCATTGGCAGATAAGACCATCCATCTCTGGTGGCCGACCGATAGTTCTCTCCTGAAGGAATTCAAAGGCCAAGAACAGGGCATCTCTGACTTTGCTCGTCCCACATCGAAGTTGAATGTCATGTGGAGAAAACTCCGTTGAATGTTGGTAATGTCGTTGTGATTTCCGGTGCTCTGTACTATCGTTGGTAGTCTAAATCTATTTGGGGATGGGACTTATACATGGGCATTTTAGGTACTCACATTTAGTAAGAGGTATTTTGGTATTTAAAATAAAATATAGTAGCTAACATCAGCATATAAGGTATACTCCTTAACAATGACTGACTGCAGGGGGTTTGAGTATAATTTGGTAAAAGATAGGAGGTGTCCCTCTAATATTGGCATTCTCCAAGGGGTGGCGCTATAAATTACCCAAAATATATTGGTAGATATAGTGATACTAACTTTCAATCAATATTTGATAAGTAGGAACCATTGACTATTTCCTACAAAAAAAAAAAACATTGACAATTATTTAACTCAACTCAGTCTCATCCCAACTAATTAGGTATAAGAAAACATAAATTGCTACTAAAAAATAGAGAAACAAATACAAATCTCTTCACTTTATTTATTATTATTATTTTAATAATTTATTTATTTTAATTTGAAAAATAACTTGTATATCAATTTAAAATACAAGAATGTACTTTTATGTTTTGACACAAAGATTATTGACAATGATAATTAGAAAGTAATTTATAACTCAACATAACGAAAATGAAAAATGTTTTTTGGTAATGAAAATGATACATTAAGCAAGAAAGAGGAACTTTTTTACTGGAAAATAGATGAGAGAGAGAGAGAGAGAGAGTTTGTATAATGAAAAATACAATAATTATTGATGGATGTTCATTGGAAAATCCAGGTCAAGTAGGTGTGCATGTGAAATTGTTTGAAATTTGGCTATTGTTCCTTTACTACGCTTTCCTAGGCTCCTGACTATGTATGTGTCCATCCTAACAATTGTGCAAAGTTTGGAGCTTTTTATACTTATAAAAAAAAATAATTGTTAGAGGCTTTTTTTTCTTGGCATGGAAATGTGGTGGTGTGTCCAAAGATTTTGGATGAAGACTCATTAGGCCTCTATTGCAATGATAATTAGAACTTCAAAGATTCCATGATTCTTCATGGTTCGATGGGTTGCTCTCTAGCCTTACATTAGATCCATCACTTGGAAGATTTATTAAATCCATCGTCTGGCCAATATAGTTGTTGACTTCCTAACAATCAAGAAAATAAAATTGTATTCTTCTTTTTATTAGACTAATCATACTAATTTTATGGGGCATGAGATCATGTGGGGTGCTACTGAGAAATCTCGAATTCATTTTGAATAATTATGTGTTTTCCTATAATATGTTATCTTGTTGATAGCGGTGCCAAAGATGAGAAACCATAATAGTGGGGTTTTTTAGCTGTATCAAAATGTTAATTATGTATTTCACACATAAAAAACCTTAATTCAGTACATTTTTTAATAAGCTTTCTTACATTGTTTCTGCTGGTCTTTATTTAAAAAAAAAAAAATCATTATACATTATACATTATACATTGGAACCTATTTATTATAGAATTAAAAATCAAATTGACCATTCAATGTTCAGTAAGTACTCTATCTAGTATTATAGACTATAGAGTATAGAGTTCATGTAACAATTGCTTCTATTGCTTTCACATGAGTTGAAGTTCACTAAATGGAGTAAATATTGCACTAGATTCTAAGATTGTGTTTGGTAAATATTTTGGGCTTAGAACACATTTTGAAGCCTGATTATTTTTTATTTTATCAATTTAGAACGTGAGATTTAAAGTCTATTATAATAAAACACTACCTTTTTTTTTTTTTTTTTTTTTTGGGATAATAACCTAAAATCTCAATGTCATGGGTTCCAAAAACAAAAGAAAGGAGGTAAAAAATTTCAAGCTTAAAATATAAACCTTTCGTTGGTTTGGGTCTCACAAAATCCCAACTTGAAACATGATCCAATGAGGTCATATCAGATTTGATTTGATTTGGTTTTCATTCATTATGCCCAATTTCAGTTGATTCAACTTGATTTCATCAATTTGGATTAGGTTTCGATACTCCCAACACTTCATGTGCCAAGTGCCAACAAGTGTCTCTCATGTTTATATAAATACTCTCTTCCACCCTTTAAATGGTAGTTAATGAAACATGTGTAAATTCCAAGCCCACATTGGTAGGTCCAATTTGAACCGGCTTGATTTAATAAATGTGTCAGGCCTAAGCCTGACCTATTTATAAATAGGTAGTATACAGTGCAAGGGGTAAGCCCGATGTGCCTCCCGACAGACTCGATCCATTTACAAGCCCGACTCAGATTGACACATTTAGTTCGACCATTTATATAGTTATTTTGATTTTTTTTTATAAAATAGGGTATATATTGATATTTTTATCAATTATTGACTGAATTAGGTGTAATATATTTTCAAAATTGTTGATAATTTAAACAACAAAATTAAAGTATCTTAAATCTAAGAAAAGTAAAGACCATTCAAGGCCTGTTTAAAGTTTAATTGGTACATTATCCCGTTTGAGGCCCGATTATAGCCCTATAAGGAGAAGTTCGATTAAAGTATGGAACCCAATCAAGCCAGACATGACACTGATCGAGACCGACTCATTTCTTAAATAGGTAAGTCGTGGTCTAAGAACATAGGCCTGCCAAGCATGTCTAGGTCCGACCGAGACCAATCTAGCCCAATCGATTGACACCCCTACATGTTAGCACCTGAGGCGTAGATTGAGGACAACATAACTGTAGGAGATGCCAACAATATAATTTACCTTTCCTTTTTTTTTTTGAACATGCCAAGGAAGAAAATTCTCATTTACCAATATAAAGGGAAAAATGCTTAAAAATAGGATTTCTTTTCATATAGATCATAAAGTGATTTCACAAACGAGACGACTCGAAACGTTAAACGTGTGCCTAAATCTTTCCAACCATAGGATTACTATCTGGTCCGGGAAGAGCCGGATCCAAGGCCCGATACCTTGCATCTATGACCCCACGTATTAAAATGAAACGTCGTTGACATTTCCAGGAAACGGGGAATATAACGTCCACGTTTTTTTGATGAAAAAAAATATTACGTCCACGTCACTCCACAATATCTCTATATCTTCCTTATCTAAATCGTGTAACCAGTGACCACTTTAGTTTACGTAGCTCGCGATATACCAGATTACGTTTAAAAGAAGAGAAAGAAAGAATCTCTTCTTTATCCTATCGTGACTGCAAAATTTTCCTTCTTCCCCTACAGATGCGAAGCTTGGGGCAACAGAAAAGAAGATCATGGTTTTTGGTAATTCTTAAATTATATTTTTCAGAAAGAGAAAATTAAAACCAATAGAACCAAGAAATTATGAGGAGAGAGATTGTAGAAAGTGGTGAAATCGGTGACCGATAAATCGGTTTCTGCATTTCTTTTGAGGGTTACTGCCTCAGGGTTTTGGGAATTCCAGAAAATAGAGAGGTTCAGAAACCCTACAATCCATCTGAAGGCATCAGAAAGTTTTTCTTAATAATCGTTATAGTTTACGTTTCCGATCAAACCCTAGGGTTTTGTGGCGATGTCTGCTGGAGTTTGCGGTAAGCGGTTGTGGTACGAAGAAAACTTCGGATCTTCTTCGCCGTCCTCCTCGGCTAAGAGAGCGAGGTGTTCGATATTTGGTTCTCCGATCCGTTCTTCCGATTTCGGTTTTGGATCTGAGGACAAGGTCTCCATCTTACTCCGAATGTTCCCTGATATGGATCGAGAGGTACGTTCTTTGATGAATCTGGTCTTATTTTTATCCCAAATTTTCTGAATTCTTCTAACTTTGAAGAAATTCGATTCGATTAGATGAAATTCCAGTTCGTGTTTTCATGTTACGTTTTTCCCGTGGGAACCCAAATATTTATTAAAACAAGATCACGTCACAATGTTTCTCTTTACCAAACATTTCTCATCTTCGTTTCTTTTAATGCATTGGGCGGCTCTAATACGTTTGGTTTTATTGCCATTGAATTAGTATAGATAATTTGCATTATTGTTCTGTTGGTGTGATTTTTTATCGATGTAAAATCATATAATTGCAAAGATGTTTATGTTATAGATAGCAGTTTTTTCTTGGTTTTGGACAATCTATTCTTCGTGGAAGAATCTTAATGTTCTTTTGTTTTCTGCTGCAAAAGTTCTACTTCTTTCATTTATCTTCCTCAATAAACCAAAACAAATAATTTCTATATGGAAGTATATAATGTTGAATCAATCCATTATAACGCGGAAGGCGTCTTAATTCATATCTATATTTGTGACCGCTTATCTTTGAATAGTGAATGATCCTTGTGTTGAAGTTATGACTCTGCTCTTGGATTCACGATCCATGAATGCTCTTACAACTTTTTAAGATGTATCAATTTGACGGCAGCAACATATTTGGAAAATTATGGAAGTCACATGGTACACGAGTGATTAAATTGAGTTTCTGTCAATGTTGTATCTTCCTCATGGTTCTGAGATTTCCTGGTAGGGTTATTGGAGGATAATTCTGAAATTTTGTTTGAAGAGGGAATGAATGGTTTTGCATTTATGCCATTGACATGAGTCATGATGTTTTGTATCATTATTACTTTAGTAGAGGGAAGTACGTCATTGCATGTCCATGCTTACGGTTTAAGCGAGGAGTGGTTTGAAGAGAGCGTATAAATTCCAATCCCTTTGTTGATGCTTCTTCCTCTAATTTTGGGATGTAGAACCTTAATCAATGTCGGTAAAGGACTTCTTACATTTGGAATTTAATAATCATGCTCATGTAAAAACTATTTATTGTAGCCTTATCTTTTCACTCAGCCCTCCATGAAGTAATGGGAAGAAAATAGATTTAATATCTGATGAGATGAAGGAACCCCCCCCCCTCCCCACAAAGAGAAAGATTTATATGAATAAAAGAAAAGAAAAGGAATTTAAAGGAATGATATCGACCATTCCACACAAGGAATCAAGGTTGAGTGGTCATATGCGTATTAATAGGCTTTTGGGGACTGGTCATGAATTTTGAGAGTTAAGAAAGGATATGCCATCAGGGTTTTTGACTTTTCCAAGTTTGCTCCCAATCAGAGATGGGAGAAAATAGTCTATGCCGTCTCCCTGGAGGGGCACCTTAGGTTCCTTACACGAAGAACTCGTAACAAAAAAGTGCCTGTTATAGAAATTCAATATTTCATAGTTAGGTACCATCCCGTAAGAATGTCTATTGTTTATGATAATTGGCTTATTTGGTAGTTAAAATAATGAGGCAGACTATGCAATATGCATTCGCACCAACATAGGTAGGAAAATTATTAAAAATTAAACAACTCTTGATTCTTTGCTAATCTGTTAGCATTGCCCCCATTTATGATTGCCATCAAGATATTCTGGACATGGTATCGAGTGACACGGCATTATCTAGAGCCAGCCCAAATCAAGAAAAGATTCATTTTCCGGTTGTTAAGTTATGACCATAAGTATTGAGGAGTGTATATTTTGAAATTTTCATCAAGCTTCTAACTTTCTTTCTTCTTCTTCTTCTGTTTTTTTACTTTCTAGTTGGTGGAGTCTGTTCTTAATTCAAATAATCATAAGATTGAAGATGCAATTGAGAGCCTGAATGCGCTTTGTCTTGGCAAAGTTTCTGGGGAAAATGGACCTCAGAGCGTTGATTCTATGGCTACTGCTAATGGACCCGATGTTCCAGGTCTGAGAATAGTTCCTTGTCTTTATTTATTTTTTAATTTTCAGTGCATTACTTCATAGATTTGTTAGTGGTGGTAAAGCTGGTATTTTATTTTAAACCTCTTTACTTGCTGATCTTTTGGGTATTGATGTGCCAGGTGGTGAAAGTTGTCAAACATCTGAGCAGAATGTTGAAGAATCACATAACAACTCATCAACCTTTGAATCTATAAACCCCACTGAGGGATCTGCCTGGGTAGATATTTTTGTCCAAGAAATGATGAATGCAGCAGATCTTGATGATGCAAGGAGTCGTGCCACTAGAATATTAGAGGCTTTTGAAAGGAATATAGTTGCTCATGCAAGGGCATCAGAGGAGGTACAAAACTTTTCAAATTGATTCTACGTGATTTCCATATTGCAATTGTAGGATGCATCTTGCTTCCGCTCTCACGAATGGTTCATTTTCCTTTGTTGTTGCCCTATTAATGGAACAGCAAGAGCTCACTTCTCTTAGAGAGCATCTACAGAGCTTGTTAAGAGACAACCAAATATTAAAGAGAGCAGTTGCAATCCAGCATGAACGCAATTTAGAGCAGGAGGAGAAGGCGAAGGAAGTGCAGCAGTTGAAGCATGTTATAAGCCAGTATCAAGAACAGTTACAGACTTTGGAGGTAGTTGATCTAAACTTTGCTAAATTTGTATAATTGGTTGCTTCTTAAAATCTTTTTCTTCTTTTATGGCATACGTATTGCTAAAACTGCTACAAGGATAGTTCTTTGTCTTCTCTTATGACATGCTACAGTATCTTTGTTTAGTGTTCTTATCAATTATTTATCTTGCTAACTATTTGTGTCCAACCTCAACTGGAGAACACCTGATTAACCTTATCTTCTTATGTGATTAAATTTACTTGTTCTGATATATCATATATGCATATGAACATAGATACTGGTGCTTTATATAATTGAGTAACTTTTACTAGCCTTATATCATAGATTTACCCTCATCATTAGTTATGTTGCTGCAGAACATGTGAATTTGGAAAAATCTGTGATCTGTTTTTCCACGAGTCTACATTTCGTCCACAAGAAATGATGACCTTTAAACAGGTTCAATTGTTTTGGGGAAAAATAATATGAATGTAATGAGAAGCCAAGATCCACTGGACTAATTTCATTTCTGTGGACTGTTTTTTCCCTTACTTATTCTGAATTGAAGTGAGGCTGACTATTGCATCATAGGCCAAAAGGGGTAATTGTGGGTTGGCCTAATGTCTTCTGTCTTTTTCCATTCAACCCTGCACTGTACAAAGCTGTTTTTGTTTCTCTCAGAAATACCGGCTATCCCTTACGATAATATCCCATGTTTTCACCTCTTCTTCCCTC
Source organism: Macadamia integrifolia (assembly GCF_013358625.1). NCBI lineage: Eukaryota > Viridiplantae > Streptophyta > Magnoliopsida > Proteales > Proteaceae > Macadamia > Macadamia integrifolia. The sequence continues at coordinate 1,179,709 of NC_056568.1, read as the reverse complement.
GCTCTTTTTTTCCACCCCCTTTATGCTGTCAGATTTCGGCCCAGTAGGTGGGGGTGTGGTGACATGGCACCAGTCTTTGGTCTGTCAATTAAGCTCCCAATGTTTACACAGTAGCTGGCCTTTCAGAACTCCATTCACCATGTGGAAAATAATGGGACAAGGAGTGAATAAAGTGGTGGTACGGGAGTGACATAATACAAAAGTGCAAAGCTGGTAGGAGTAGAGGGTGCAATTTTGGCTGGGCTCCCAGACCTGATCAGGCCCAATCCAACTTTTCCTGCCCTAGGTTTAGGTTTATGAAATACAAGCCTGTGATTTCAGCACAGCCAGTTCTGATCCTTTTTTTTTTTTTGGGGGGTGGGGGGGTCTATTGCCAGTTCTGATCCTGGACTACATGTGTAGGTATAAATATTGGTGTTCTATGTGTAGTTATAAATAGATATTTTAATATTATGTATTAAATTTTATGCATCTACTTAAGTTATATTGTATGTGTAATGGAAGTATCTGGTGTACATGTGTCTTAACTTGCATTTATATTGTAATTGGGCTGATCCTACCCATACCAATTTTGGTTCCTTCACATGTAGTCCCCTTCCCCTTCCCCTTCCCCTTCCCCTTCCCTTCCATCGCTGTTAACTTGGATCCTTTGCAAAGTTCCCCTTCAACGTTAAAAAAAAAGAGTTTGAAAAAGATATTGATCTGAGGATCCTTGGCGAAGTTGCCTTTAACATAAAAATGAGCTTTAAACAGAATTTGATTTGAGAAATTGATTAGAAAATTTATTTTTTTCTTGCAGCTGAATAATTACACTTTGAGGCTTCATCTTCAGAGGGCGCAGGAGAGTAGTAGCTCTATTCCAGGGCATTTTCACCCAGATGTATTTTAGGCGAAATATGCTTCCTTTCCCACAACTTGTTGCTCAGTTTGTAGTTTGTAGTTTTCTGTTTGCCTCTTGGTACTCCCGATAGGTATGAACCAGCATGAGAGTCATGGTTCATGAACTGTAGTCGATTCTGTGAAGCAGCAAAAATATCAAGCCTTAATGCCATATGCAGCTGGTGTAGCTTTTTCAGGTTCTAGTTACTCAACTGGCGTTCTTCGTCGTATAAGATTCAGCTTATTTTCTGTGATGTTGCTTAACTTGCAGAAAAAGATTACTTGGTTGGATTTGCAGTGACCTAGAAGTTCAGCTTGTTGTCATAGTTTATGATGTAAATTTGGTCGAGAAGGAGGGGTCAAGTTGACCAGTTATAGTTTTTTACGTTGTATTTGCTTATTTGATTGAAGGAAATTGGTTTTGAAAATGAATGTATTACTTGCCTCTATTTATGTATGGGTCCTTTGCTGTCATAGGTTGATTTCCTTTAATGCTGTTTAATTCTTATTCTTTTATCTGGAATTAAGGTCCACGCTATTGATTAGAACAAAATGTGAAGTCAAGTTTACCACTTCTTTGCCATATTTGTTTTGATCCATGATTTGAGCATTGTAGATCCCCAAAAACTTGTTGAAATTGTGAAAATCATTAATGTTAGATGATTTCCTTCAACACATATTAGAAAAATAATAATTTCCAAGGTCTTTGATTGTTTCGAGTTTCATATCTCACTCATGGTTTTTGTTCTGCAGGTTTAAAGGAGGGGTATCAAATGTATCTTACTTGTAACATACCATATCAGACTATATTCGATCGTATTACTCAATAAGAATTTTTAGCATAATATCGATACCCACTGATATCAATACTGACAATCGATATGATATGATACTTACGGATACTTAAAACCATTCACACAAAATCCAGTCATAGTATCATATCACCATTGATGCTTGTGTGAAGGGAAACATTAATCCATTATTACACTCCAAACATGGTGAAATGCAGTGTGAAGAGGATATCCTCTAGTGTGAAGGAGTTTAGAATTTATATAAATTTGAAGTAGGCTTTGCATTGCTCCTCTTCTTGGTTGGATAATACCCCTATATTGTATACTGTATTTCATGTGCAAGGAAATTACTTCTTTCTATTCAATAAACTATTTACTCAAAACAAAGTAAAATATCTCAAGGTACCCTAAATTCCTGATGCCTAATATTATCCTCATTGAGAATCAGGATGGGTGAAAAAAAAAAAAAAATGCTAATTCATAAGTTTGATGAGTCAGTCAACAGGTTCAACTATTATCAAAGTTTTAACAAGCTTAATTGCATGAACTTTGCCTTCTAATTTCAACTGAAATAGGTCTTAACCCCTAAAGTGTTTATATGAACTGCAAGAGGCATTAACGGTCAAGAGATGCCAGCCTCCTTTGCCATTTGAGGTTCATCAATTACAAGAAAAATCTTGTCGTAACCGAAGTTGGTGGAAAAAATGTTGCACCTTTAAACGTTTTTTTATTATTTTTATATAACGCATTTGTTTATTGTATGATGGTGAAATTTCTCATTTTGAATGTGTATTTGAATAATGTGTAAGACAATGATAGGTTTTAAAAATGACAAATATAAGTCAGTTTTGAATTATTTTAAAAATCATTCTTTACTCAACTTAAAGAACTTGTATAAATAAGACAAAGAACAAATAAGAAATCGTTCACAATTTCTTAATTCACAATTTTGGTTACAATAAGATGCAATCAATTACGAAATATGCTGGCGACGTCCTGAAAAACATTGTCGCTTTTGTTATGTTGCTTAGAAGACTAAAGTCCATGGATTTAGGTATTGATAGCACATCGGCCATATTGGTCGAAACGATTAAAAAGATAGGATTTCTTTTGTTTAAAAAAAATAAATAAATAAGGGATTTTGTGTCTTCAGATATTGCTAATCCTTATTGGCATCGACATTAGTATTGGTGGAGATCACAACCGATGCTGATTCTATGAACTAAAACCTTGCTTGAGACATAATGTCAATTTTTACCTGAATTTATCTTTAATAATTCAAAAAAAAAAAAAAAAGTTCCTAAAACCATTTGTCCTTTTCTTCCTTTTCCTCCCCTTTTTTTTTTCTTTTTTTGTTCAAAACCCATATTAAGGCAAGATAAGGACCCACAAGGGGCCATACAAGGGACCCATGAAAGGCTAAAACCAGATCCACAAGAGGCCAACAAGGGTGACGGACTACTAACCTCCGTCTATTATATCAAGAAAGGTGGGGGTAAGAGCAATGCTATCCCTAGACTTACCTTAGACCCACCCGTCTAGTTACCAACCATTGAGCTAGAAGCTTTTCACCTTATTCATTGGCTCTTGCAATTCACAGTCCTACATTTTCAGATAGCTTTTACAGCATTGTCACATCATGTGGAGATTTGGACTGATCCGAAGTTTAACACATGATTATGTAATATAGTATGGACATATCTACCAAATTGGGATGCTTATCTTAGCTACCACATGGCAGTTCTAATAGGCTTGTGGAAAGGGTTTGACAAAGGGCAAGTAGTAACTATGTCCATATAAAACTTTGCCAATATGGTGTTGCTACGCTCAAGCACATGCAGACATGAAAGTACTACATTGCTCCTCATTTAGTGTGTTGAAAATGACCCTGCATGCCTTTTCATTGGTCCAAACATTATTGTTACTTATACCAGACAGGTTCTTCCTACCTAAAGTTATTATTTATCATGTATAATTATTTGATTTATACTAAAATATTCTTGTCTATGCAGTGTTTTAGTTGAGTTAAAATAATGTGTCAGACTCTTCACCAAATAATAATAGTAATAATAATTTGTTATACAAGTGGATCAATGTTTTGTTTTCATGAATGAACACCATTAGCGAATCTCATTCAACCAATAGAACTTATGGATTAAGAAAACTCAATCCATGAAATAATAACATATTTATTGCAAAACCATTTTGTATGGGGGTGGGATGTGATGATGGATATGTTCTGGCATCCATTACCACTTATAATCAATCAGCCACATGATCTTTGCCCTTCAAATAGTTTTGTCTAATGTCATACTAGAGTCAAGACCTAGTCTCTGCATGCTTTTTCTCACGATACAAAGTCTATGTCTTATGAGACAAAACTGCTTTATATGATTAATTTAACACCAATCTTAATCGGATAAGATCCGATATCAATCCACCCGATACCCCAAACCATGACCAATACATTATGGATGAGACCGTATATTCATTGTTGATACGGTCTCTTAGGTATCCAGTAGTAAAAATTGCCACATCATCATTATTTCCTAGATATTTGATAATAAAAATTTACCACGTCATCTTTTTCAAATGACATAAATAGATTGAACCTTACAAGATTCCGTCAAAAAAGGCCATGCCCCCCATTTCCACTTGTCGTCTACATTCACTAATTAAATGTGGTGACCAAAACAGGATAGTTTCGGACAACGTGGATGTGACCCTTAATCCCTTATCACTCCCACCAGAATTCTATCTCCACGTAAATCCCTCGTGGCCCTCCATTCAAGAACCAACCCAAAATAAAAGAACCATTAATTGTGTGTGTCTGATTAAAACGTATTAAATCTGACAACAATCCTAATGCCAATCCAACGATAGATATATAAGACCGCATGAGTAATATATATTTACTACCAAACAAAGAAGAACTCTTAACGAGATCCTCGCAACCGTAAATATATATAAGCTTGTCTAGATTTGAGAGAGAGATCGTTGGGATTGAAATTTCAAAATCCGATTTGTTACTTAGAATTGATTCCAAGGTAAATAGAATTCAATTTTTAATGATCATTTTGTTTAATCAATCGTGAAGAACTGTAGATTTTATTTATTTATTTTTTTTTTTGGATTGGGTCAATCGTTTAGATTCAGATCTGAATAACTGATTGATGGCGAAATGGGGGAATGTGTACTGGTTCTTCTGGTGGAGTTTTTTTCATGACCTCCTTTACTTCAATTTGAAGCTTCTGTTATTATAATTGATTTTGTTCCTTATTGGTTCTTCACTGTTTTTGTTTTTATTTTTATTTTTAGCCAGTTGGCACCAGCCGTTAGGTATGAGTTTTGGTTTTACAATCTTCTTCTCTTCACTACTACTACTATATATAAGTCTCTGATCCCGAGCTATATTTCTCAGAGTTTCATTGATTAGAGGAAAGAAGAACTAGTCAAGATTAGGTATTTATCTTGATTCGTCGTTGAGTACATTTTGTGGGAAATTTTGATTTTGATTTTTTTTTCCAGTCGTTCTCCTACTGTATGTTTGTACATCGGTTTTGAATCTATTATCAGTATACTTTTTTGGGTGTTTTTCTGTTTGTGGTTGATTTCTGGAGTCGTAGGGGATGAAGTTGATTGTTGGAATTGGGAGTTTGAGAACTTCATTGAAGTGTTTTTTTTTCTCTTGAATTTTCATAAAATTTGAAAATTGTTGCTGGTGGTAACAGAAGATCTGCGCAATGGCAAAGGAAGCTTCAAATGGAATTCGTAAGCTTCCGCCTTCTCCATCTCCATTGCGGAACTCCAAATTTTTTCAGGTAAAAGTTGCATTTTTTTTTTTAATTAGTTCTGTCCCTGCCCACCTTGTGATCTGACTATACCATTTAAGATCCAGAGAAGTAAAAAATAAAAAAATAAAATAAAATTTACTTTTTTCTTGTTCTCTCATTCTCATTTAATTAAACTTGGGGAATCTGGTTTGAAATAGTTGACATTAGTGGATCCTGAGATCTTCGAGACTGGGAAAATCAAATTGGTAGGACGGGGTAAAGCTTCCAAAAATGGAAGCTTCTGCTGTTTCTTATTTTACCTCAGGGCTCAGCCCCCTACAGCCCTTTGGGTTTAGACAGATTACAATTTGCTCTTTGCTCTTTGCTCTTTGCCTAATCATTTATATTATCTTAAATGGTGTTTTCACTGTTAATGACAGTCTAATATGAGAATTTTGGTAACTGGAGGAGCTGGATTCATTGGCTCTCACCTTGTGGATAGATTGATGGAAAATGAGAAAAATGAGGTATGCAAACTCCTTTCTTGCCTACAATCATGTCCTTGTTGTTCAGCCAACACCCGTCTTACAATGTGTTTGTGATCCATAAGGACATATGGATAAATTAGCATGGTTAATTTGTCTTCTTTGTTTTTGTCACTCAGGTAATTGTCGCTGATAACTGCTTCACTGGTTCAAAGGATAACCTCAAGAAATGGATTGGTCATCCTAGATTTGAGCTTATTCGCCATGGTATTTCATTATCCCTCATACTCTCATTGTTACAAGTACAGATTCTGCACAAGCATTGCTTCCAGACTTGTATTGCAATTTGTTTTTAATTTGTGAAAAGAAAAAGTACAAGACTGGTCTTGGGCTTGAAAAGAGCCTTACTAAATTGGGACAAATTTGTCTTGTCTGATGAATATGTTTATTCATGAGTCTCCATTCACAGCAAAAGATTCTATCTCCTGCCAATCCTTGAATGCACATTGTGTCTTAGGGTAATGATCCTAGGAGTATTGCTTATATTATCGTCATTGTGTTTCCTTTTAATTGATCTTCTGCCTCGTTCTGTATACTTAGTATTGCTTCTAAATTCTACCGGCTTACTTCTGTCAACAATTTTTTATTAATTGAACTTGAGGGAATTTTTCAGGGACTATTTTCATGTGTGATTGCATTTTCAAATGTGTTTGGTCTTTGTACAGATGTCACGGAAACATTATTGGTCGAAGTTGATCAGATCTACCATCTTGCTTGCCCTGCTTCCCCAATTTTTTACAAGTACAATCCTGTAAAGGTAGTATTTTCGTTTTTTCTCACCAGCATAATAGTTTCTTTAGTTTGGCTCCTTATCTGTCATCAACTATCTTTTAACATCCTATTCTTTTCATCTCTGGCTCAGTGACATGATTCAAAACTAATTCAGGACTTGCTGATGCCTTTGAAGGGTGTGAAGAAGCATCCAAACTCCAAAGGCTTGAGTTTTGAATAATATTTGACCACTAGCTGTCTGAATATGCCTTTTTGACGGCTTTAACAAGAATTAGCTAACTAGGAGTAACATTAATAGAGAGAGTGGTCCAAATCACACTAGTATAGATCACCCTTGTCTGTTCTGCAAAATTGTTTCGAGCCTGTTCTATAAGTGCACCTCAGTCTTCCTTTTCTCAATGCCTTTCCATTTGCTTACCACTTCTAAAATTATTTTCCATTTGGCTAGTTACGCAGCCTTTACATTTGCTTACCACTCCTAAAACTATTTCCCATATAGCTAGTTCTTAGTAATTGTTTGCTTCTACTTGAAAACGTTCATTGAACTATATAGTACTATTTTGATTGGGAATTATGGGATACTTTCACAGACAATAAAAACAAATGTGATTGGCACGTTGAACATGCTGGGACTTGCCAAACGTGTTGGAGCAAGGTTGGATACTTTGTTCACTTATTCATTACTAGTATCAGAATAGTTCTGTTGTTCTCCATTCATGAGTGGAGAATCATCCTGCAGAATTTTGCTTACATCAACATCTGAGGTATATGGAGATCCTCTGGAACACCCACAGACAGAGTCATACTGGGGCAATGTTAATCCAATTGGTATGTTCACCTCTTGTTTCTAGTAATTAATGTTTCAACTTTAATGATTATTTACGACTGCTTTTGAGTCCTCCAAGTTTTGTATAGGATGATTTCTCCGCTGATCTCTAAGAAAAGATTATCTTGGCTCTGTTCACAGAGGAAAGCAAAAATTGCTCCCTCTTTCTTTTTCATATTTTGCACAAACTGGAAGAAAAATTTTATCCTATTGCAATATTATTCCCATCTTCATATTTTCTTACCAAAAAATATCAAATACAAAATTGTTAGTGACAATTTTTTTATCATTGAATCCATGCAAGGTTTTATATTTGATAATCTAATGTAGGTAGTACCCCAACACTTGACATAGCTGTACAAAATGGCATATACATAGATAGATTAATTATTATATGTACTGCAGGAGTCAGGAGTTGCTACGATGAGGGGAAGCGTGTAGCGGAAACTTTGATGTTTGGATATCATCGGCAACATGGGATTGGTAAGATGGGATTGCATTTATAACTTGGATGGGTTTTCAAATTGAATAAAGGGTACTTTGGTTAAAAATATAAACAAAATTTTTAGGTTTTTTTTTTTTTTCAATCTTACTGTGTGTGTGCCCTGTGACAGAAATTCGCATTGCTAGGATCTTTAATACATATGGTCCCCGCATGAATATTGATGATGGTCGTGTTGTCAGCAACTTCTTAGCTCAAGCAATTCGGTAATCCTTAATTTGCTTTATGGGCTTCCTGTATGTTATTGTGCATGATTTGTGAGAAAATCAAGGGCCTGTTAGGATTGCAATAATGTCCAAGTAGATGATACCGCTATTTTAACTCAACAGGTGGGGAAGGGGGGAGATAGTATCCTGTCCATGATATCGTTATAGGGTTTTGGATTAGTTTGCTTGTCTAACAGTGATTTGGCAATCATATGCAGAGGTGAACCGTTGACAGTTCAAGCACCAGGAACACAAACACGGAGTTTCTGCTTCGTAACTGACTTGGTTGGTGACAGGACTTATATGACATCCAAAACTGCAGGACTAGGGCATTAGTTATTCGATTGTTTTGATAAATTTCACTTAAATTTAATCTACTCTTTTTGGATGTTGAAGGTCGATGGTCTAATCCGACTCATGGGAGGAGATGACACTGGGCCGATCAACTTAGGAAACCCAGGTGCTTTAATAGGACTGTTGTGGTCACAAGTGAATTCTTGTTGTGCATTAGCTATTTTGGTAGTCTTAACCAACTCTGGTACTTGTTTGTAATCATAGGTGAATTTACAATGATGGAACTTGCAGAGACAGTGAAGGAGGTCAGTTTTGTGTTTGCTCTTGTTTGAAATATTGTTTACTGACCATTACTCCACTTTCTTACCTGATGCCTTTTTTAGTCCTAATCACTCCTCCAATGTGGTCTGCAGCTAATTGATCCTAATGTTAAGATAAATGTTGTGGAGAACACTCCGGATGATCCACGCCAGCGGAAGCCAGACATCACAAAGGCAAAAGAGGTGCTTGGCTGGGAACCCAAGATTTCCTTGCGCGAGGGCCTGCCTCTCATGGAGGAGGATGTCCGGAGGAGGCTTGGAGTTCCCAAAAACTAGAGCAACCACAGTGGAGTGGTGTGGCGTGGCTTGGGGAAACTTTCCATTGAAGTCAAACAGAGTTGACTTGATATCTTATTTTGTCTGAGATTCATGGGTTACCAATTTTAGTGCCCTCAATTTGTTTCTGTTTATTTTCTCTGCAACCCCCCCCCCCCCCCCCCCCCCTTTTCTTATTTTATTATATTGGCATAGAAATAAGTAATGTGATCTAGTTATTATGGATGTAGAGAACATTTCATTGATTCAGTATATATCTGATAAGTTTGGCCTCTTTGGAGAAAGAGTTGCTTGACTGGGTTCCCAAAGCAATCTGAAAAACTAATATCTATCCAGACTTCTACATTCTTCTCTCCCAAATCCCAATGGCAGTGCTTGACTGAGTAGCACTTACCTCTGCTCTTGGGCGGAAACTGATTACATTCCATGATAACAGTTTTCCTTGTAAAATTCAGGCCGAGGCTTAACAGGGCTCTCTGGATATAGGATCAAAGCTTCCATCAGTTATCATTATGAGATGATCACATTAAAAAGTTGCGCGATTCAGGGACCTGGTAATGATGATAGAATAAGTGGATGGTACCCTCTGAATTACTACGCTAGCAAAATTCTTGGCCCAAAGGTGTGAGTGATTCACACTCAAACCTCCAATCAAGTTAAAAAGCAAAGTAATGAACTCAAATGGATCTAATACCTAAACCCCTGTTCCAAAAGAAAACATGGGATCAAGTTTTCTTTCACTCAGGGTGAAGATGGAACCTCTTAAGCCACGACATCTGAACTTTGGATTGGACTGGGGAGGGTACTTTAAACCATCTTTTAATTCACCAAATACCCCGCACCCCTTGCTCAATGACTCAACCAGCCCCCACCCCCCCACAACAACTAAAGAAAAAAATAAAGGTAGAAGGTGCTTTGGACGGGTCTCAATTTGATAAGCTTATTAGGGTGGTATGGCAATTTTAGCCACATTATGGAATGATATGCAATTTTGACCATTGGATTAGTCACATGTTAAATTTCAAGATTTTTTTTTATTGAAAATTTGTTAGGACTAAAGTCAATCAAAAACCCTCCGATATGTTGATATACATTCTCTTAGTTTTCAGCCATCAATATTTGAAGAAACACTCTCTTATAGTCCCTAAATTTTCATAGCTTTATTTTCTGTGCAAGCTCTATTTGAGTTATAACTTGACACAGAGACTAAGGATCCTTAAGGTCAACTTTATCCAAGGAATTTGGACCTCATCTGATCAGCCACATGACTTGAAGAAACAATGCGATTGGTATCATAGGGGACTCCAATCCAAGGAGTTAACCATCGAAGCCCTCTTTTTGTATGAAAATTACATTTAAGTCTATCCATGGGTTGCAAATTTTGTGTTTACGTTGCAAATTTTATCCAATATTATGCAACTTTGATGAATTAAAAAATGGATAAAGGAATGTTTGGTTGGAAAGGTAAAAGGCCTTAGTGTTGCTTCACCTGTAAAGAAGAATTCCTTCTCTACTGGTGATCTCCGACTTGCAACCACAGGACAGCCATGTCAAGTGTGCAGAACTGCAGAAGCAAACAAATTAGAGCCCTTGCAATAGGATCGCAACTCTACCTGACCCAATGACACTAAGTGAACCTAGAAAGTAATGCAACAAATATCATGGACTGTTTGCTTTCGTACAATTAAGCATGGGGGCCGAGACTTTTAAGTTCTATTCTCAACTCTATTCCAAGAGGATCCAGCTCAGTCTCCTTGACCATGATCGCCCATGTCAGCCCATAATTATCTGGGCAAATATTACGTGTCCAGATAATAATCCAATGTACAAAGAGAGGCGTAGAGAAAGAGACATCAAGAATCATTAGATCATCACCTAAACATATGACACTCCCCCAAAGTAACTATAGACAAGACCCAAGCGATCACCTTTTCTTTTTTCCTTTTGGTACAAACCTAAGCGGCATGTCACAACCCCCCCCCCCCAATGAAACAAGTTGACATTATTTATTCTTTAAAGATATTTAGTTGATTTTTTTCATGGAATGAATTAATTCATTAGGTCACAATTATCTCCTCTTAATTTTAGAAACTTCACCTTTCAGTTCATAAATCTTTGGACATGCAATGAACAACAATTATTAGAACCATTGTTATATACTTCATTTTTGCTGCCTTACAAAAGAGTAGAGTTTTATGCCAAGGCTTCACTTAGTTGCAAGGGAAAGAAATGGAAGTAAAATCTAATAAGGGTCATAAATCTCCCTCAGGTTGTATAGAATCTGCCACAGCCAGTAGAATTCTATCCAGCCATAGTAAAGACTAAAGACAGATAATCTCTTCACCTTTTGTAGAATGGATCCAGATCATCTCCAGCAGTTGGGCTACCAAGATACATCAGGCGGCTGGGCACACACTGCAACACATGACCAGGTCCTCCCAACCACCGGATGCCTCTCTGTGCAGCCCAACCGCTGGAGAGGATGCAGAGGAACTCTGTTTAGTCGTCTCTAGCAGGAAATTAGAATTGAAAAAATAGTTCAACATTTTAGCCGATAATTCAATGAAATTGCAATTCTAAACTTTTCACTAAATCCCATAAAACAAAAAGTTTGCATATGAGATAGTAGCCAACAGGGTTCGTTTAAAGTTGGAAACATACAAGAACCACTGGCTGAATGATGAGAACAAAGATACTACTCTGTCTACTCAGCACTTTCTAGGTCTCCATGTTAATATTCAATCAAGCGACAAGCCCAGCCTTGAATGTTTCTAGAATCAACGAAGTTCAACCTTATTCAAATCAAAAGGACAGCCTAAAAAATTAAATCCAAAAAAAAAAAAGATCTTGATCATTGTAACAATTTGTTATTTGATCACAAATCAGACACAAACAGCCAAGCCTCCCATCCACGCAAAATTACTACCTGGAACTACATCAGGAGTCCCAATATTCACCTACAGAAGGCAAGATCCATCAAACTACAAGTTAAATCCAAAAGACAGTACTCATCTATTGTACCACATCATCAGATAAATCTCAAGCTAAATTTGTTACTTTTGTGCCAAAACAGTAAAAAAAATATTGGCATTACTACTATCTTTTTGTAAGCGCATCTAAAACAATGACTATGGAAAATAATAGGAACAATAAGAACAGCAACACCAGTGGCATACACCAAATGCATGAACCTCCACCCCAGGAAAAAATTCCAGAATATTCACAAAGGCAAGTTTGGTGGTTGTGGTGGGAATGTGATTTCCCCTTGATCAAGGAACCATATTGATACACTTGAATGCGACCTGAGATACTGATCATGCACAGTTACAAGTTTCTACCAAGATGGGAATGTTGCCATTATGCTTCCTAAGGGACTTTGGGGTAGCAGAGTAGCAGACAATGAATGAAACTTTGAGTTTCTCTTCAGGCTTCTTGGCCATCCCATGACATATGTTCCCCACTAGTCTGCTAAACGAACGAATTCCATCTATTTCTCATCTCACTCCCAACCGATCCCATCACGCAAAACTTTAATTTGCAGACGCAGCAATGAATGTAATACAGCCCCCACGATCCAAAAATGGTGCATGGCTATGTTATGCAGGAGCATCCAATGTTTCAAAGCATTTTGAGTTGTTATATGGATTATTAACCTTTTCTTGGACTACTTTAGATACGCATGCCTAGGATGATTTGATTGGCATTTTGAAACCTTAATCCCTTCAACTTTCCAACATGACCAAGAACTCATAAACTAAAACTGTTTTGGAGAAGATATGTATGACCAATCTTCTAGGAGGGCATCAGACTACAACAGGATCAGACTCAACAACATGTCACTCTCAAACAAAGTGGCATACTCAAATTGGAAAAGGGGAGGAGAAAGATCCGATTACCAAACCCAGAACTCATAAACTACAACTGTTTTGGAGACAATATGACCAATCTACTAGGACATCAGACTACAACAGGAGTTCTGTCTTTGATGTTTAAGTCAAGTCAAAAGGGAGTTCTAGTTTTCAGTTTCTATTTTCTTTGTTTGGAAAGCACTCATAAAAGTTTCCATATTTGTAACTGGAGTCCAAAATAGAAATATCATGGGTAACAAAATCAGAAAACAGTTTAAAGAATTAGATAGTACTATAAGTACTCTGTTTTTACACTGTAGAATACTTTCATTTGTTCAAGCAGAGACCAACTTGCGTTTGAGAAATTACCAAATTATGGAATTTCATATTTCAACAAGGTTTAAAAAATTATAAAGTCAAGTACACGAAAGTTGTTTGAGGTGGCATGGCCATGTTCAACATAGGCCTTGGGATGCACCATTATAGAGAAGTGATCTGATTCAGATTGAAGAGACTAAAACAGCTAGGGGCAAGACTAAAATGACCCTAGGAGAAGCAAGTGAAGAAAGACATGCGTAGTTTAGGCCTTGCAAGGATCCATGGAGCCAACCTCATTTAGGTGGGATATTGTTATAGTGATGTTCTTTCTTTCTTCTTCTGTTTTTTTTTTTTTTGGCTCAGATCCATGTAGTGGAACCCATTTAGTTGGGATAAGGCTGAGTTTGTTGTTTGTCGTAGCTTTTCAAAATTGTAGCCTATGCAAATATAAGGAAGCTAGCTGAACTACGTAGTTGGATTGTTCTTTGCTGCTGTTGTCGTTGATACCCCTGAGGCCTAAGCTCTAGTGCTAGTTGTAGGTTACCTAATTCTCTCTCCTTTATCTCCTTTTCATTTATTTTTTTTCACTCTAGGATTTGAGCTAGATACTTGTGGGACATTTCCTTAATGTCTTAAATAAAACTTAAATACATATATTTAATGGACCATTCTGACCCGCCTTCTAATGGAACATTTCCAAAATACATCAACCCAAGTTCATGAGGAAAACTGAAATAAGCTCTAACTTAATAAATGTCTGATGCTTAGCTTAGGAAAAACTTCTGAAGCCATTAGGCCTCGTTAAATTGTTGGGGTTTAGTAATGTGGGAATAAAGGGGCGGCAAAATTGTACGATTTTCCATAGAATACCAAAAATTCATGTCTTTGGCTGCCTTGGGTGGGAAATTGAATAGACAAACAAACAGGATTCAAGGTTTCCTGTAGGCCTATGTGGCTGTTTCACAAAGTCCCACCTATTTTGGTGGGAATCTGAGGTGAAATGAAGTACAGTTATAACAGTTTTCTAAGGATTGCTTATTGATCTTACTTCTCCGCAAAATGCGTTGAGATCACAGGGAAGGACGGGTTGGATATCGAAATGGCAGGTGTGGGGTGGGTGGGTTCGCAAAATGAGTTTGGCGACCGAGGTGGGACGGAGGTTAGTTGCAACAGCGGAGATGGTTCGCAAAGGGGCTGGAGATACAGGTGACAGAGAGGAACTATGGCAGGTGCGGAAGGCTCAGGAAAGGTGATGAGAGCCATTCTCATTGCTCACCAACTGATGAACAGCGATGTTGTTCCTCGTCACGTTGCCTTTGGTGAAGTAGAAGAAGTTGATTATTTTATTACACATTGGAATAAAAATTATATTTCAATAACCAAGTACTGTGGTTACCCTTTTTTACTGTCCTTTTCTATTGTTTAGCTCCACTAAACGTGGGGCCCACAACTTTAACTTTCCCACATTATTTCTTGTCCGGCAAACAAAGAGTTGTTTCTCATTTCCGAAGTAAAGATGGCCCGCAAGGGTTATAGAGGAATTGAACTCCGGACCTCTACTTTCTAGGCATGGTCCCTTCAATCCATAAGTCTGGTTACAAATGTAATTACAAAGCTTGTTCCGAGTACCATCCAATGGGATGGAGTTTGGCACTCATTTAGCTAAAAATCGGTCCAAATTTTCTTTCACCTGTGGGAACCACATGGCCAAAAGGTGGATCCTCCCCTTTGTCCCATAATGACTATCTAACCATTGCCTTGAACATCTTGAGGGTGACAAGAGCCCCAGAACTCTATGTTATGACCCAAGCCAAGACCTAACACAGTTTAGGAATCATGATGTTTGGAGAAAATAGGCTTTGCTCAGTTTATTTATAAATATATATATATATATGGAAAAATCTAAGCAACCAGAAACTTGACAATTTTCTCATTGTAGGCAAGAGTTTGGATTCTCTGAGATATCGGTATCAATTGTGCTGTTCCCAGACATGATAGGTCAATATGTTGATACTGTTATTATAACACCACATCATTTTATGGACCTGCAAACAGTTTTAAGGTGAGAACGTGTAGACATGGATAAGAAGTGTCCCAGATGAAAAACACTTGGAGTCCTGAAAATGCGATGCAAGTAATAATGCTTAATTCATAATATATCTCTTTTTTTCTTTTTTTCTTTTGGATAACTTTATCTTTTACGTATAGTTAAATTTCCTAAATAGATATTTCCTTCTCAAAAATAAAAGAAACCATTCTGTTGGGACCAATGCATTGTTAGATTACAAAACAGTAATTTTTGTGGCTCTTCCAGAATAAAATTACATGTACTGAAACCAAGTCAAAAAGAATATCAAACTGAAGTCCGAATAAATCAAGATAAAGAAAACATCTACAGTACATTTTCGACAAAGAGAAACATCAAAGCATGATATGGAAAACCATCAAGAAGCCATTGAGCATTGTAAGAGGAATGTACTAACAATTGTTTAGCAGAATGCATGGGCATTATACCATACAGATGTGTTAATTAAATGTCAAATTTCTTAATTTATCTGTTCCATGCATTCATCAATGACAACTTTGAAGGTTGAAAAATCTTGAGAATTAATAAACAAACAAAAAACAAACAATGATCAAACAGCAATGAACAACATTTCAAATCTGTAACCCATTGACTCCAACTTTCACATCATGGATAATTCCTAAAACAGCTCTGTCGCCATAATCACGTATAACAAATCAGCCTCAGCAGATTCTAACTCTAAAAACCCCATCCTGGGGATAAAAAGATGCTCGACTTGAATGAAACAACATATATCATAGAGACACGCTAATCAAAATATACTTTATCAAATCTAATCACCGCAGCCAATTAATGATCGTAACTAATTTGACATTACTCGAAACCCTAAAATCTACAAAAATATGGATCTGGGCTCGCGAACAACAAGCTAGACTACGAATAATCATCAAGATCGTAAATAAACAACAGGAGATCTGGAACACGGTAAGTGTACTCAATTTGCGAAAAACATTCTAGGGTTCGACAATTAAAATGGAATTAGACCAATCCGAAGACGTACCTCTTGTGCCTCTGAACGAAAGGGGAATTCTTAGCATCCTCCTCTGCGAAAAGATTTATATGTAGACGATCAAGATAGATATCATAAATTTTAAACAAACGGATTAATAAGTGATCGATAATGGATAAAGAAGTACCAGTGAGCCCAAGAGAAAGCTTGGTGATGATGGTGCCGGTGATGGCGAAACCGACCAAGAAAGGCCAGTTCCGGTTCCACTCTCGCTTGAAGAACACCGGCCATGGATCAAATTTTGGCATCTCTGTTATTGTCTTCTTCCCACTCGCCCTAGCTTTCTCCTCCTCTGTTGCGCTCTCTCTCTCTCTCTCTCTTCACCAATGGTAACAAGGGTATATAAGCAGCGTGAGCCAACGTTAGCACTACGGACGACTTGTGTGGTTATTATTCGATTCTTCACTGTTCTACGAGTTTTCAGTAAGAGATTACGAATCAACGGTGATTAGAAGTTGTCCTTGTACAAATTCAGATGTGCCGCTGATGTGGCAACCTGATCATGTTAAAAGCTTCGTGGCTCGTGCGATTTAGTTAGGCCGGATTCGGCATAAAACCAATAGGGTTTATTCATAAATTCTTGGTTAGCTGTATGGGTTCGATGTTTGGGAATCTGGCGGAGAACTAGGGGAGACGATTTTGGATCGTGACACGTGGATCAAAACATGTGTCACGATCAGATGGGAGATGGAGCACGGATTTAAACTTCTTTTTCCCCTCTTCTTCCCCCTACCTCTCCCTCTCCCTCTCTCCCTCTCTCCCTCTCTCCTTCCTTTCTTTGGTCCAATACCTCCAACAGTTCTTATAGAAATGGCGAAGTTGAGAGAGATTATAGTTGTTGTAGTAGTAGAACTTGGTGTTAAGCGAGTCGCAGCTTGGGCATTTCAAGGTTTGATTTAGCAACGGACGTGCTCTTCGGTCTACTCCGAACACTCTATCTCCTCCTCCTCGACTCCCCATCGCCTGAAAATCTTGCATTTCAAAATATCTCTCAGTCTGAACTCCAAAAAGACGTCCAACTCCTGCCAAAAATTGGAACAGTTAAAATCTAAAAAAAATTCGGGGATCTTTTTTGGCCAAGTCATCCCAATCTCCCTCTCTCGTTCTCTGTGTGTTGCAGACATTGAAACAATTTGAATTGAGAACCGAACCTGGTATACTGTCTATGGCTAACTTAGAACCGAACCTGAATGAGTCTCAGTTCTTCATTTGTTTTGCTAAGGCTGATTGGATTGATGGGAAGCATGTGGTGTTCGGACTGCAGTTCTATCCTCATGATTTGGAGACTGGACCAGAGGAGGGAGGGAGAAGAATTAGAGAGGGAAAAAGAAGTTTTAAACCCGTCAAAACTCTGTTTCGTGCTCCATCTCCCATCTGATCATGACATGTGTCCGGATCCACTGTCACGATCTGAAATAGCCTCCGCCAGTTCTCTGCCAGATTCTTCTCCGCAGAGGAGTTCGATCCCAATGTTTTGATTGGTTTTTTAAGAAACCTTTACAATCAAAACCAATCGAACCCAATAAGAATCCGAACATATGCAGAAAATCAATGAAAATTTTCTTTATTTTTTAAGATATTTTTATGGAAAAAAAAAATGATACCTCATGGCATGGCTTCCATGTCAAGAGACACAAGACACATGGGCCTATGAAATTACTGTCACACATTTAGTGAAATAAAAAATCTCATCTAATACTTTAGCATGCACTCATCAATCTAGGGGTCACACAATTAAGTAGCGATCTCTTGCCGATATATGTATATAGTAAATTGAAAGTGAACCAATAACAATTTAATAATAGTCCGTTAAGTCTACACGAAAAAGAAAGCCCAAAACTGAATGGATCGAAACCAAATCTCACCTTACAACCGACACATGCACAAATCAATTCAAACTGATTGAAGCTGAACTGAAGTAGTCGTTTGACACCCCTAGTTGTTTTAATTTTAGTGTGAACAAACACAGCTATTGAAAATACATCCTACCATTGCACTAAAGTCATAGGTGTCAAAAGTTTCAGTGATAGGTAGGCTTCATCAATTCCTATTTATATGCCGAGTTTGAACTCAAATTGATTCTTTCGCATATGAAATAAGTAAAAATGTTATTCATCAAGAGTACCTAATAAAACCTCTTTCCATGACACCTTTTTTTTTGTGGGGGGGTTTGTGGGGTGGGGTGGGAAGAAGGGGAAAGGGGGTGAGGGTAGAGAGTTCTTTGAGCAAGCAGGTACTCTACACCCTCTCACGTTGTTTTTTTAAATCACCATTTCTCAATCTTTTAAAAAATCAATCAAATAATACACGTGTGGGAGGTGCATTGTACGCCTTAGGCTTATATAAAATTTCCTTTTTTTCTTTTTACTGATTTGTTTAGTAGTGTAAGATGGGATGATTAGAGTAAGAAAGGTTTTGAAGAGAGGAACAGTCTTGCAACCCCATCTACTTTTTTCCATGTAGTGATGTGATAATGCAATTCTAATGCGAATAGATAGGGTGTGGTTTGAGCCACCTTGTCAAATGTTAAAGTCATAATCCATGGCAAAAGTTTTCAACCACCCATGGAGGAGGGTTCACCTACTATCCTAGGGCATAATTACTCCCCCCACTCCCCACTCCCCACTCCCCACTCCCCACTCCTTATAGTTCAGGTTGAAAGTATCTTTCCCATTGTTCTCGATGCACATCCCAAGGCGCTAACACTCATTGGCCAATGAATATGTTGAAAGAAACTCAATCCCTTAACCATATACCCCTAATGTATTGACATTTTCCCCTTCTATTTTTCAGCCATTCATGTTTATAAAGATTCAAAGCCTTATATTTCCACTTTGTTGAAAAAAACATATGGTTTCCACTTGATTTGTCATGTGACAAATATTAGGGTTACGTGGGAAGTCATTCCCAAATGGATCATTTGAGCCAAAAATGCGATGTAAGGTGGGTCACACTACTAAATTATAACATAAATTTTGACAACTAATATTACGTACATTGAACTAGGGGTGAAATAGGGGCGGATTGCCCTGGGGTTTCCAGTGGCTTAGTTTTTTAAAACCGCATCCCAATCCTGAATCCCTTTAGCTTTGCCTAAAGCACGATCAATGAAGGCACAATTTCTGCCAGGCTTAGTCTAGCCCAATCATCTTGTTTTACAAATGTCGAAATGAAAATTCCATCATACCCTTAATCATATAATGAGTTGTGAGACCTACATTGACACTATCTCTTGTGTTCTAGCCCTTGTGGGTGCCATGTGGATAATACATTTTCTACACTATCACTAGTGTGGTGGATAAATTCCCCCTATATTGGCATTGTGGGAAACCCTTTACCATACATTTAACAACAAGGTGTCTTCCTCAATTGCCATTTTACATAATTTTCAAAATAAACTGAGAAACCTGTACTATTTACAGTCCCCCTCATCCCATCTCTCTTTTTTGGCCTTTGATTCATTTAGCGAAAAATCACTTGATCATCATCTCAAATGGAAGTTTTGATTAAGTCACCAAAGAGAAAATTGGACATATATTCCTCTTTATCAAAATAAGTTTTATGTCTGATGGTATGAAGCGAGATACTACTAGAAGTGCGCTTGAAGCAAATGCAATGAGACTTGTCCAAGAGATTCACATAGCATTGTTGTTAGTAGTAATTCCCTAGAATCTTAGACTGATTCGAAGATGTCGCTACGAAGGACTGATGATATTACTTGGCCATGGAATCACATCCCTCATCCGGCTCCTTTTTGTAGAGCCCAAGGACCAGAGAATGATTTCACATCTAGGAAGATCCGTGAGATCATTCTCTAGTCCTTGGGATCTAGATCCATATCCTCTCCATAGAGCCCAGGGATCAGATAGTAATCTCATGGCTGGGAGGATCCGGGCACACATCTAGAGATCACTCTATGATCTATGGGCTCTATGGAGAGGAATCATATCCCTAACATGGCATTATGGCAATATGAAAAGGAATATTCTCTCTCTCTCTCCAAAGATGAGCCAACATTTACGATAATAATGATATATTCCCCTCGTGGTCGGACTTGGAGAGTTCGACATAGCGTGTACCTCAGAAGTAGAACCCGCACTTCCCAGTTTTGGAATTGACAATCCGTGGCGACATCCCTTCCTCACCTCTACCGTCGATTGACATTTGATCGACGACTCATAATCATCCAAATCGTAACACGCGGATCGACATTTTCCGCCGTAGATTAAACACCGAAATTGACCGATGGCGCCATTAACCCCCGCCAAGAACAGATTTCGAAAACATCATCTATAAATCACATTCGAATCCCAAATCCAAATCATCAAAGCGAAAGCAGAAACGAAGCATCTCTCGCCTTCCTTTTGGAGATCTTGGTTAGAATCACAGAGCTCAGAAAATGTCTGGTCGTGGAAAGGGCGGTAAGGGTTTGGGAAAAGGAGGAGCAAAGCGTCACAGGAAGGTGTTGCGAGATAACATCCAGGGCATCACCAAGCCTGCGATTCGTCGTCTTGCAAGGAGAGGAGGTGTTAAGAGGATCAGTGGTCTCATCTATGAGGAGACGAGGGGAGTTCTTAAGATCTTTCTTGAAAATGTCATTCGCGATGCTGTGACGTACACGGAGCACGCAAGAAGGAAGACTGTGACGGCCATGGATGTCGTTTATGCTCTGAAGAGGCAGGGTAGAACTCTTTACGGCTTCGGCGGTTAAGGCATTTCTTAGGGCTTCTCCTCCTCTGTTCTTTTTAGAAATCAATGCTGATTGTAGATTTTGACTATTTGGCTCCTGACATCCAATATGGTTGGGCGTTTCTTCATTTTCTTTCTTAGAAGTAGAAGAAACATGTATTCAGGTTGTACTTGCTCTTGAATTCTAATGTAGTTAATGGCTTCTACTTCTTCTGTGTCAGAAAAATCATATCTCATTTTGAATCGCTGATCTAAAAATCTCAATTTCTATTTTTTCCTTTTCAACATGATCCTTAGCATCACTGTGTTGCATTCCTCAAATTGGGGAATTTGAAAGGTTTGATTGGCATTAATCAAAGTAGATGAAGTTAAATCTCCCCCTTGTCCCTCCTTTCAGTCATCTTGCTCGAATTATTGTGTCTTTGAGGAGGAAGCTCTGAACTTCTAGTTTCCTTCTCAGTGCATTTGATGTGAGAAGAGATTTAGGTTTCTTTGTATCTAAACCAAGTGGATCAGATGATTTATTACCAGAAGCTAGTTTGGTCGCAATGGGAGGGGGGTGTTTGGGTTGGTGGTGCATGTGAGCTTTTCGTTTTCATCTAGCGTTGACGCGCCACTGTCAATTTCCCGTCGCTGTGGGGCGGCTCAGGGTCCCGGTATCCATGGCGTTTTAAAGATAACCGGCCTCGAGGTGCATCAATGAATCTAGGCTCTAGACTCTTCCACCAATCACGGGACGGTTTAACTTTTCTTTGTCCTTTCCGTCCTCGGATCTTTCCGGTACGTTCCCTGAGGGACCGAGAAGGCGTGAATGGTTGAGATGGCTTGAAACCTTGGAAGCCCACGTGGTCCGCAATAATTGAGGTCCTACAACTACTCTGTGCATCTCTCCCTGTATAGGATGTCTCTCGATAGAACCCAGAAACCAGATACTGACCAGAAACAGGGACCGATCCTAGGCTGGGTGACCTAGAGACGCCATTTGCTTCCTGGGCTCTATCTGGATCCCTAGCTTTTAACTGTGGGGAATGAGGACTACCCACGTGTCCAATAGTGACGTGGGGCCTTGCTCAGTATATAGCCAGAAGGGAAATACAGGGTTAACAGCTAAATGGCCATTAATGTTGTCGACTACCTGTCTCTCTCTACCTCTACAGTATCTGGAACATTGTAATTTATTTTTCAGAAGCTGTTGAGATTGTAGGACAGGAGGAGCAGAGAACCATTGACTGTTCGTACTTGTTTCGACATAGAGCGGAAAAGAAAATCGATTCTGATTGATGTTCTTGGTGTATTGGATCTGATATTCCGGTGGTTTTTGTCATTTTCCGGTATGAGTACGCGGAGTGATGACATGGTATTGATTCTGAAGGGGAAGAAGGTTGGTGAACCTTCTGTGATCACCGTGAATTGCCCAGACAAGACCGGACTCGGATGCGATCTCTGCAGAATTATTCTCGAATTTGGGCTTCGCATTACCAAGGGAGGTCAGAAAATTTCAGTTCTGGATTCTATTAATTTCTGTTCTTCCGCATTTGGGCATCTGTTTCAATTGCTGTTTCGGCTTACTTTGTTAGCTGGTTATCTTGGCTTTGGGTCATTCTCATAATACCTTTTAGTTCATATTTATAACCATATCTACAGGACTGTAATTCAGTCTCTGCTAATTTTTAATTTCGTTTTCTGAAATCGAATTCCCTAGGGCAACCCGTTGATTATTTGTAATTGTATTTTTTTTTTTTTCCAGTTTTAAGAACACTTGAGTTCCTTTTGTTGGATTCTTTGTGTGGTCTCATTGTTTCTGTAAACATTTCGTGGATGCAGATGTCTCAACTGATGGGATTTGGTGCTACATCGTATTATGGGTGGTTCCTCATCCGACTTCGCTCACTGTGAGTTGGGCAAGCTTGAAGAATCGGCTTTTATCCGTGTGCCCTTCATATGCAGTTTCATTTTACTTCAATCAACAGTCAAGTTGCTCTACAACTTCCCCAGTTTACCTGTTGAAATTTTGTTGCTTTGACCGGAAGGGTTTGCTACACGGTAACTTTGAGAATGACTGTTTATGCAGTTTTACCATCTGTTCATGTTAACAACCATTTATGGTTTCGATACTGTTGCTGATTTTCTTGCAGATGTCACTGAGGTCCTCTGCGAACTTGAGCTTATCATTCAAAGAGTAAAAGTGATGACAACCCCTGATGGCAGGGTCTTGGACTTCTTTTTCATAACAGATAGCATGTGAGGCTTCTGATTTTATGTTTTTATGAACTTTACACTGGAAAAGAGAAAAAAAAAAAAGCAACTTTGTACTAGTTGTGTTTGCCTGGTTAACATAGTTATCCTGTCTTTGACATGTTCCCTAAGGGTTTTCTCGTGGACTTAGTTTCCATTTTCATCTCAATATAAGGCCATAAGTGGGGTTTTCTTGTGGAACTGCTGGCTGTAGGTTTCCATCACATTATATATTTGGAACTGGAATTGTTTTCTTGAAAAGCATTTCTGTATTGCAGACTTACATATGGACACCAGAAGTTTTGTACAATGAAAGAAGAGATGGTTGTTTTTACTGTGCAAGTGGTGCGCTAGGATACAAAATGGGAAGGCGAAGCATGTGAGAGAGCTTTGGGGTATAGAGAGTATACTTACATTATTTAATCATATACCTCAAAGCAAAAGAGTCAAGAGAATTAGTGTGTGCATATAAGGCTTCAATGGATGGGCTGATGAGGAGGTGGATTTGACAACTGTGAATAGAAAACTCATATTTTAATGTGAGATAAGCTTTGCTGATAATGGGATGAGAGAACAGGGTTCTATAGCCTAACCTGTACAGCTGGAATGGAATTTTGGACAGTAATGAGTTGTTCGCTGAAGTTTTTCTTCAGTTATTCATGTCAGATTTTTCAGAATCCTGCATGGCTGACAATGGTTGCCCCCTCTTATTCTTTAACCCCTTAGGAAGTCTCTCTAGTGGTGGAAATGAAAGAGTGGGCATTTATTTTAGAGAACCTTAATGTGAGAGTTACGTATGTAAAAAGTTGTACGATGGGTTCAACCACATTGCCAAATGTCTATTCTCAACATTCTCTATCATCTAATTAATTTGTTTCGTTTTGCTATTAGTTTATGTGATACAAATAAAATTTTCTTATGTTTCTTTTTAAATTGTTCTTGTCAATCAGATTCCTGCTTTTTTTGTAGTCTCTTATATTTGCAACTGTATTATTTTAGGGACCTGTTACATACAGAAGAGAGGCGGGATGACACATGTAAACAGCTTCATGCTGTTTTGGGAGAATCATGTATCGTCTGTGAGCTTCACTTGGCAGGACCTGAATATCAAACTCGACTGGGGGTATCTTCTCTTTCGCCAGTGGTTGCTGAGGAATTATTTAGTTGTGAATTATCAGACAAGGAAAACCTTTCTCAAGCTCTTAGTCCAGATTTGACAAAACTGAAGGACGTTAATGTCTCAATAGACAATTCCCTAAGCCCTGCTCATACATTGCTCCAAATACAGTGTGTTGATCAAAAGGGCCTTCTTTATGACATTATGAGAACTTTGAAGGACTGCAATATTCAGGTATTAATAGTATAATCCATTCACATTCCTACTTTATTTATGTGGTACTTTGTAGGTTTGATGCCAAGGCCGTACGGTATTTGAATGTTGCTGCAATTTGGAAATTATAGGCTGCACATACAGCCGAAACAACTTGTGATGTGGCCAACCAACTGGTGGGAGTAATTGTCAGGTTGTTTATTTTCACTATTTTCTCCCAAAAACCATCTTCAAGTTTAGGGAATTTGGCATTTTTGGCTCCAAAGCAACCCTTACCTGTATCTTGTTCATACTCTCATAATAGCTTTTCATGGTTCATTGCTGTGACATTACACGCAGAACTTTTTGAAGTCCATAATATAATATAGCATCAAGCGTATAGTTCAACTGAATAAGTGCCATCCTATTGCTGTAAATCATGTTGTATCAACTTTTCACACCAACTCAGCCCTATCCCAAGTTCCCAACTAAATGGGGTTGGCTCATGTAGTATTAACTTTTCTGGTGCCTTATTAGTTCAGTGGGACAAGCCAACTACAAGCTGTCCTGGTTTACTTATGTTATAAGTTAAAGCAATTGAGTAGGCTTAAAAGAGAATGGAATTCAAATTTGCATCACCCCAAGATGTTGATCTGAGGTACTCAGTCCTGGTTAGTAATGCAAATTTGGCAGGCTAATGCCTTTTCAGCTCTTGGATTGGATTGTGCTGGTGTAACATGTGGCGTTCTTTATGTGTCTTAAATTTGTACGGCGCGTCTAATTGCTTCTTTATTTCCTTACTCCCATGCCTGTCACTTTCCTGCCTTGCCTCTCACAGTTCACATGTATGGTTGGGGGTGAGGCCTTTATTGTTCAGAACCCCTATCTAACCTGTTTTCATCATCATGAAAAATTCACTTTTATGTTAATGGAACTTATGAAGTTGTAAACAATTTATACACTCCACTGTGGTATACCACCAGAATTTCTGACCACTCTTGTCCACTGGAAACCTTGGAGTACTCCACCAACAATTAGTGGCCTCATGATACATTTATGTCATTGATGGGGAGTAGCCAGGTTTTTGGGCCCTCTATGGGAGCTCTTCTATGCTGAAAACTATACAGACCTGATTGACTGCTGACTGCTGTCTGCTGTTAACATTTCTTGGACAGTAAGAAATTTCTTTTGACTGTCCATAAGAATGAGTTGGATTGACTTGCTGGAATTTTGTAGAGGGGTTGATGTGTCTAGAGTTTTTTCATTTCCTACTTTAAATTGGAGGTGGGACTGGTAATGGGTTTTAGCATATCAGGGTTGGAGTGGGCAGATCCACCAATGTGTATGGCTATGGGCGGAGCAGAGAGCAGTTTGATATTCCCTCTTCTTTGACTGAGTTAAGATGACTGGTGAGGATTGGGTTTCTAACAGCTGATCCGGATCAGATTGGTGGAGACTGTTGCTGTCCTCGATTCCAATCTTTATAGCCTTGGGACTGATATGTTACAGTTTTCTCTACATGTCAGGAATTGTATTAAATCCATACAGCCTTGTCATCTCCATAACCTTCAAGAGGTGCTTTGCCTTTTCTGATATACCTTTTTCTGACTTGCTGTCTCATTTAGATAGCGTATGGAAGATTCTCATCAAGCAACAAAGGTCTTCGAACTGTTGACTTATTTATCCAGCAAACAGATGGAAAAAAGATTGTGGATGTGGACAAGCAGAATTCTTTGTGTCACTGTTTGAAGTTAGAGATGCTTCACCCATTGCGGGTAATTATTACCAACCGTGGCCCTGATACTGAACTCTTGGTTGCCAACCCAGTAGAATTATCTGGAAAGGGAAGACCCCGTGTTTTCTATGATGTTACACTTGCTCTGAAAGTGCTGGGGATTTGTATTTTCTCGGTATGAAATTCTGAATTTTCTTAGCCTGTGCAGATATTCTATGCTTGTTTTGTCCCCAGCTTAAGGAATTACAGGAACATTATACTTTGTCTATTTGTAGGCTGAAATTGGAAGGTATTCTACAACAGATCGCCAATGGGAAGTCTACAGATTCCTTTTGGACGAAAGCTGCGAGTTTCAACTGTCAAGCAGTCAAGCTAGAAATCATATTGTAGATAGAGTAAGAAGAACTTTGATGGGATGGTGAACTAACAAAATAGTTTGGTTGTTAGGTCCAAAATCACGTCCAACCTTTTCCTTACTACTAGTCAGAATTTGAATTTATTTGTACAGTTGCTCACTTGCTCTTATATGATCATGTACATGGATGTGTTTACTTCTCACTTCTTTGTTCCTACAGTTCAATGAGCTAATATTTTAATTGTGTTGCAAAGCCCAGATCTGTAACCAGTAGAGAGAGAGAGAGAGAGAGAGAGCAGAGACGTGTCTTGCAGTCCCCCTACCGTAATGGGGTCTGCTGATTAATGCAGAGTTGTTAGTCTCCTGTTGATAAAAAAAAAATATTTTAATACAACACCCGTTGAACTTTAACTTCTCCTTTAGAACATTAATCATTAGTAGCTGAGCTTAATAGCAATTAGACTGACAAAATTGAGGTCTTAATTATTTTAGTTATTCTTAACATCTTTGTATTAAAGTTTGCTTTTATGCATCACAGATCATTCATCTCCTGGTTACTGCATGATGGAATCGGAACCTTTAAATTGTATAGGTTGATGGTTCCATTTATGCCTTGTAGAGGATGAGTAACAACCAACCAGATATCTTCTTTAAACGGGGGCTATTTTTATTGGGCCCCCAAAACCGCTGCTAGCTAAGTCAAGGGGAATTGAAAATACCTACTCCTCCGCCTGGGTGTAAGATTAACTTGATCCCTTTTGCTAATTTATTATTCTTCTCACTACTCCACCAAAATTCGAAGTATGGGATCACATATTGGTCATTATGCCCTTTCCCAATGGATTGTGGCCAGGGTGAGCAAAAAACATTTTTGTCATTAATGATGAAATTTCATGTGGGGAGGTTAGCACATGGGGGAGTATGAGATGGATGTTCGGTGCCATTTGAAATATCATTTAGATTTCTTAAGTGATCGCTTGACTGACTAAAAAGCCGATTCTCAGGGGTTTGCAGAAGTAAAAGTCTTCCCTTAACAATGAAGAGATTAATGGAGATTCATTTGCTGATCTTCCTTCTTTCTTCCGGCATTCTCCTCCGGCTGTCGTTGAGCCAAAGCATTGCACAACCAAACTATGCAGCCAACTACTGCTCAGGAGGTAATTACACTGCTAACAGCATATACCGCAGCAACCTCAGTAATGTATTCTTTCATCTACACAATTATATTACCAACAGTGCCAGATTTAGCACCACAACATCTGGCCAGAATCCAGACATAGTCTATGGTCTCTTTATGTGCAGAGGCGATATTACCTCACAAGAATGTATACAATGCCTTGATACTGCAATGACAAATATCACACAAAGTTGTCCCAATGAGGAAACCGCAATAATATGGTATGGTTTATGCATGTTGCGCTACTCAAACCAGTCTTTCTTCTCAACTTTGCAATATGATCCGACTTATCATCTGTGGAATCTCAATAACGCAACCAACTCAAGTCAGTTTAGGCAGACTGATAGATCTTGTGGGTAATCTGATGGAACAGGCAACCTTTTCCACTGGCAAGTTTGCAAATGGGACTCTAAAGTATAGTAAAAGCAGTAATGAGATACATGGGCTGGTGCAGTGTACACTTGATATATCTCAGGGTGATTGCCTCAACTGCTTAGGTCAGACTAAGACCCTTATCAATTCATCTGGCATTAATGGATATGAAGGTGGAAGAATTCTCATGCCCAGCTGTAATATACGGTTTGAGATCTACCCTTTCTATGAATCACCACCTCCTGCAAACCCATCAGTTGGTATGGCTTTTAAGAGTTATCGATGTCCCCTTCGTTTTTCTATTATTATTCTTTAAAGTGGGTAGTATTCTTTTTTCCTTCTTTTTCCTCGAACGTGGGTCATACGTGAAGGTAAACATTTTGGTTTTTGCAGTGATCATTATTACTGTCGTCGTGGCAATAACAGCAGTTATACTTTTTTGTGGCATATTGTGTATATGTTTTTGAAGGAGGAGGAGGCCAAAGGGTGAAATTGATGGTGAGCAACCATAGTTCAAATGCTTCTCTATCTTCTACAATTTATTTAGGTGTTCATGTCCCAAAAAAATTTCATGAAAAATTTGGTAATGGATTGATTACATTATATTCTTTTGATTGGGGGGGGGGTTAGTTTGTTAAGATTTGGATGACATTAGCATGGTGCAATCCTTACAATTCGACTTTGGTACAATAAGAGCTGCCACATCCAACTTCTCTAATTTGAATAAGCTTGGACAAGGTGTATTTGGTCCCGTCTACAAGGTAATGATACAAAACTATTATGCAAGTATACAACAAATTCTTAACATACATAGTTTAGAATTGCATATTGAATTCTTAAAGGTGGTTTAAAATCACTCCATACAGGTACACAAATTTTCTAGTATCCTCTAATAAATATAGTACACAGGGTAAGCTTTTGAATGGACAAGACGTTGCTGTGAAAAGGCTTTCTAAAGATTCTGGACAAGGTGAACTACAATTTAAGAATGAGGTGGTGTTAGTGGCCAAGTTGCAGCACAAGAATCTTGTACGGCTCGTCGGCTTCAGCTTACAAAGAGAAGAAAAACTCTTAATCTATGAATTCTTGCCAAATACAAGCCTCGATCACTTTATATTTGGTTTGGCTCCTTTTTGCTTCTCTTTCAATTGCATAACTTTCTATTTTTTTAGGTTCTTGGCTAGAGAAAAATAGAAAATATCTTATAGTTTTCAAATGGAAAGTAGAAATCCATTGAGATGTCTGGCTGGAGAAGAGTACCTTCGATTTTAAATAAGACAATCAATCAGAGGACCTATGAGATCTCTATTTCAAAGACATTTTAGCATTCATTATTTTAAGCAAAAAGCTTAGCTACGAGATCTAATTAATTCTTTCTATTTAGAAAATGAATATTGAATTGTTATTATTATGTCTACTCCCTAATAACTAAATCCTAATTTGAATTTTTTATGTGTGGACATGTAGATCCAATCAAACGTGCACATTTGGACTGGAAAACATGTCAGAAAATAATAAAAGGGATTTCTAAAGGGCTTCTCTATCTTCATGAAGAATCTCGACTTAAGATTATACATCGAGATCTCAAAGCCAGCAATGTTTTGTAAGATGAGAAGATGAACCCAAAAATTTCAGATTTTGGCATGGCAAGGCTTTCTGTAGTTGACCATACTCAAAATACCAGTAGGATTGTCGGAACATAGTAAGTGAAGATACTGTTGAACTGTTGATCTTTAACTATCATTCAAGAATTTTGCTGAATGTCTTAGAAATTGACAAAACATTCTTCAATTTTTCTAGCTGGAGGTGAACAACACTAAAAGAAGAATATTTTTAAATAGGCACTAAACTTTGTTACATTGCATTTTATTTAGTTCTCTGGTTAATGTGATAGTATAGTTTTGTTTGTTCAATTTTTTAAATCCTACTTCATTGGCAATGAACTTTAAAAGAAAAAGCTTGCATATCGTTATAATTTACTTTGTTGAGATGGGATGCAGTGGATATATGGCTCCATAGTATGCAATGCATGGGTTCTTCTCGGTTAAGTCAGATGTCTATAGTTTTGGTGTCTTACTTTGGAGATTGTGAGCGGTCGGAAGAACAACTTTAAGTACACTGAGGACCTTCTTAGCTATGTAAGTATGAATTCTAGGTGTAATATACTTTCTTCTATAAGTAGTTACAACTGTTAGGAATTCAAGATCTGTAACCAGTAACTTGAGAAAGGAGAAGAGAGAAAGAGATTGAGGGAAAAGAAGAAAAGAGAGACCGCAAGGAGAGGAGTAGCCGATATACTTGGCGGTCCCCTTCATTGTGTATTTATAATGATCAAAACCAATAATAACCTTGCAATTAGATACCTTGTGGAAATAGGAAACACAAATCCTAATCAAATCAATTTAGGAAACATTCTACTAGCCTAAGTCCAGCCTAACTAAGAAACAATAAATCAAAGATAAAAACTAATCACAGGGGCAAGCCCCTTATTATGACACATATCATAACAACAACCACTGCCACTGTTATTACATTTGAAATCTTGTGATAACCTGCCTAGCTGCATTATCCCGACAGTTTGGGCTACCTAAAATAAACCACTTCCACTTCATCTTTCTTCAGGTATTAAATCTCAAACCACTCTATTTTTTTGGTAACACATCTCAAACAACTCAACTAATAAAACTTTGAAAGAAAAAAAACCCAATATAAATAAATAAAGACCTTTCTAAGTCACAACTTCTCTAGTCAATGATCAGTAGGTGAAGTCTGGAAAAAGAAGCACCTGTTGCATTAGCTAGAAGGATATGAAACTAACCTAAAGAACATTATTTGATCCAACCCTTTGCGGTATCGCGCAATTTTTTGTAATTACTATTAGTGCTAGCCAATCATAACCTTTCTTGACTCTAATATACAAAATGAAAGACCTATCTGTGATTTCAAATGCAAGTGTTGATGAATGCTTGCAGGCATGGAGAAATTGGAGGGAAGAAACAACCTTGGAGTTGGTGGATACAACTTTGAGAGGGAATTGTTCGAAAAGTGAAGTGATGCGATGCATACATATTGGATTGCTATGTGTTCAAGAAAATGCTACTGAAAGACCCACCATGGCGTCAGTTGATCTCATGTTCAATAGCTCATCCATCACTCTCTCAATACCATCACCACCTGCATTTTCATTTTATAACATAAAGGAAGCAGACAAATCTTCCTCAGAGAATGATTCAAGGGTAACAGAGCAAGTTCCATCCACAACTAAGTCAGCACAAAGGTCTACCTGTGGCACATCTAGTATTGAGTTGTGCCCTCAGTGAGATACCTGAGAAAGAAGAACATTTGCAGCAGAAATTGATCTTGTGTCCATGCCAGTACTGTCCTATATCGCCTAGATAGAACACTTTGATCTGTCAATGGAGAAAGAAGAACACTCAGAGTCTCAGACCTTTTTCCTCTTCAGTTTAGCATTTGAGAGAAAGAGTTCTTTGTCGCGGAAAAAAATCGTCTGCAATTCCGATCTCGTACAATTCTGTGAAATACCACCTTCAGGGGGTGACACGTGTATTGATACCAATGCAATGGTCCACATCTGATTTAAATGTCTTTTCACTGATTTAATGTTTTATTAGTTGTATCAGATCTGGACCATTGTATTGGTATTAATACACGTGTCACTGCCTGAAAGTGATATTGCACGGAATTGTACGAGATCGGAATTGCAGACGATTTCAACCCCTTTGTCACACAGATTAATCTGTTTGACAATAAATTGGATCCTTTATCCGAACTGAGGGTCTTTCGCAATGTTTGGAATGGAAAATAGGGCTCCACTACATCTCTTTGTGTGTAGTGGAATAAAAAAACACAGGGATTGAACAGAGGCTCCGCCTTGCCTCTTTCTCATTCTTTAAAGTCTGAAAACCGGCCAGTTCTAGAAACTTGCTGGAAACTTCCTGGTTTCCCTATGTACTTCTTCTTCTCCCCAATCCCAGCCCTTGCATCTACCTTCCCACTCCTCATGGTTAGGGCCAATTAGGGCGTCCATCCTGGCCCTGCGGCCTGGGGTCAGGTCAGGTCAGGAATTGGATTTATCAAGCTTTTGATTCAGGGATGGGCTCGGCCCAGCCTGGCCCCAGTTAAGAAGGCTCAAGGTTGGGTTAGGGTTTTCAAAAGCTTGGCCCAACCCAAGCCTATATTTCAGCACTAAGCTTAATACTAGTACCATATCAATACGATTTAGGTGGATCAAGCAAGCCAAATCCGCTCAATTCTGCTTGATTCCACCCGATTCGTAGTGGTATCAGCCGGGGTTTATTTCACAGTGACAGTTGGAGAGTTGTAGGCATGGTTTCAAGTATTGGTATTTCCATATTATATCGATATCAGATGAGATTGATACTGATATTTGATCAATCTGGATAGGTTATCCATATAATTTTAGGGGTAAAACAGTAAAAAAAAAAATGTACTTTTTTTTGTTTTGAAAAAGCATGAGCAAAAGTGATCAATATGCACCATGATACCGATACCGATACTGATACCTAAATCAAAACCCAATGAATAAAAGGGTTTATAAATCGTAACAGGGTTACAGGGGAATGGAATTCAATTCAATACAACAGAATTTTAAATTGTCTCACGCGGTCTAAAATTAAAATTTGAGATTGAACTACTGAAGCGATTCAATTCTTGATTCTATATATACAAATAGCGAAAACAAAGGGATTACGATTGTTGTGATTGACATATTGAGTTGGTCCTGAACTCCAAACCAAGAATATCTGAAATTCGCTACGAGCTTTGAGCATTTGGTTCTCAGAATTGAGCCTTCGGTCAACTCTAAATCCAAATCCTTCCCTACTTTGATGCAACTTCTCTCTAGCTACGGCACCCAACATGATTCCCTCCGCCATCGTTGCAGAGTACTCCTGCCACTCTTTATGAATCCGACTCCCAAATTCAGGAAAGTTAGTATGAAATAGATAGACACTCTCTTCCGTTGGAGTTGCCAGCGGATGGAGAGTTGCAGATATAGTCTCTGCTATTATAATTCTGAGCTGCGGACTGGAGAGAAGCCATCTGCTATTTGGGAATATAATGGATAGTCGAAAATTCATATTCGATCCTGTTTCAATCCCGTTTATGACTTTTGGAATCTGAAATTTGGATTTTCAAACAATATCTGAATCCATCCAAAAGAAAATCGGATTTAAATTTGGATATTTTCATTTTGGATCAGATAATAATATGAGAGATTTTCTTGTACTACTCCTAAAAATACACTTAATAATGAGTGACTTCATGATATAAAAGTAATATCAATCACACCCCTAATGAGTAACAACGATAATTTAAAATGAGAAAATACTTTTTTTTTATCCTTCTACTAACCTCTAAAAAACACTTTTTTACACTCCTTTCGTCTTTCTCCTCGTCCTACACGACGACATAGATCCATACAATACCAAACAGAGACATCGGAGGGCCAAAGGCGATGATTACGAAATGCGCCGATCACGTAAATAGGGTCTCTACTTTTCAGCCTCGACTAACCTAGATAATCCAAAATCAGTCCATCAGCCAGCGACGTTTTATGGTTACAAGCCTCAGTTTTAGATCTCCTCTCTCGCATGACAACTCAAGAAAAGATTGGCCAAATGGCCCAAATGGCCCAAATCGATCATATCGTAGCATCTTCTGACGTTCTTATGAGGGTGTTTGGTTCGAATTTTCCATCGAACCACATTCTAGGGAGTCGGTTTCTCATTAAATTTAAACCGTTTGGTTCCTATTTTTGAAAAGCTGATCTGGAGTCACAGTGCCTAGTGGAGACTAAAATCCTGGATCAAGTTACAGATTCTAGGG
The DNA here is from genome assembly GCF_013358625.1 of Macadamia integrifolia. Lineage (NCBI taxonomy): Eukaryota > Viridiplantae > Streptophyta > Magnoliopsida > Proteales > Proteaceae > Macadamia > Macadamia integrifolia. The sequence continues at coordinate 1,145,564 of NC_056568.1, read as the reverse complement.
TTGTTATAAAATGCCCAGATTCATGGTGATTCCAAATTATCGGGTTTTGACCCTCTCACTCTTTGTCTGTGTTTTGCTATCTCATGTTAACCCTCTTTCCATAATAAACGATCACAACTGAAAAGAATTTGAAAACCGAGTTGATGAAAGGTGAGATTGTCCCTCTTCTGTGTCTTCTTCCTCTTCGTCTGTGTTTTATTCAGATTATGGAACTTGGGTTTCTATTTTTCTGGTTGTTAACTTCATATTTAAGGTTTACCTAAAGTTTCTTCTTCAATGTGTAAGAATTTTTTTTTTTTAATTAGACGATCAACTGATGAAAGTAGTGAGAATCCACTTGAAGTGTGAGGTATGGTCCTTTCTCTTCGTAAAGTATTTGCTTTGATGAAATTTTTTTTTTTTTTGGGCTAAAAGTAAAGCTGACATTTGGTGTTCCAATGTGTACTCCAAGTGGTATGACAATCTCCAATTTGTAAATTAATTAATAATAATTTCAAGAGGTATCTGGCATTTGGTGTTTCATAGTTTATATAAACTAATAAAATGAATCCTCATGTCATGACCATCTGCTTATTGTTTATTTTACAGTTAAAGTATGTCATCAAGCATTGGTAGTGATGTCAACAGTTCTGAAGTTCCATTGTATAGGAACTTACGATGTGACTGTCAAAGAAGAATAGCTGTTAGAATTTCGGATTCTGCCCATAACAAGTACAAATTATATTACCATTGCTCGGAGTTTCCGAATGGCGGTTGTGACTTTTTCTCTTGGTGTGAACTCATAGTTGCACCAAATGTGGTTACTGTGCCTAGAGATTGTAATTCAACAATTGTGGATGAAATGAATGTACAAATGAAGCAGATGAAAGAAGAATTGAAAAATCTTATTGATGAGATTTGTAGTATGAAAAATACACTGAGCGTGAAGGGTCATATTGTAATAGTTATACTACTGGTAGTAATTTTTTCATATTTGAATGTATTATAAAGTAGGTACTTAAATTTATGATGAACTATATGGTCCATTATTAACAATGAAATGACAAGTTGTTTATATCCAGTTAAATCTTGAACGCGTGTATTTGCCTAGAACACGTGTACTACCAACTATTTAGGATAATTCCAAACTAAATAGTTGGCAATTATAAATAATAATAATAATAATAATAATAATAATAATAATAATAATAATAATATTAATAATAATAATAATAATAATAATATTAATAATAATAAAATACCTACCCAAAACCGTTAGATGAAGAAATCAAATCATGTTTTTTAAGAAAAAAAAATGATTCAATACTATATTATTCTTTTTTCAGATGCACGATACCTATTTCGATACCATGCACTAAAATCATGCCTTGTCATTTTCTTCTTATTTTCCTCTTCAATTTTATATATTTATTTATTAAATATATATATATATATATATATATTANGGGCCAAAGGCGATGATTACGAAATGCGCCAATCACGTAAATAGGGTCTCTACTTTTTAGCCTCGACTAACCTAGATAATCCAAAATCAGTCCATCAGCTAGCGACGTTTTATGGTTACAAGCCTCAGTTTTAGATCTCCTCTCTCGCATGACAACTCAAGAAAAGATTGGCCAAATGGCCCAAATGGCCCAAATCGATCATATCGTAGCATCTTCTGACGTTCTTATGAGGGTGTTTGGTTCGAATTTTCCATCGAACCACATTCTAGGGAGTCGGTTTCTCATTAAATTTAAACCGTCTGGTTCCTATTTTTGGAAAGCTGATCTGGAGTCACAGTGCCTAGTGGAGACTAAAATCCTGGATCAAGTCACGGATTCTAGGGTTGTTATAAAATGCCTAGATTCATGGTGATTCCAAATTATCGGGTTTTGACCCTCTCACTCTTTGTCTGTGTTTTGCTATCTCACGTTTACCCTCTTTCCATGATAAACGATCACAGCTGAGAAGAATTTGAAAACCGAGTTGATGAAAGGTGAGATTGTCCCTCTTCTGTGTCTTCTTCTTCTTCGTCTGTGTTTTATTTGGATTATGGAACTTGGGTTTCTATTTTTCTGATTGTTAACTTCATATCTAAGGTTTACCTTAAGTTTCTTCTTCATTGTGTAAGAATTTTATTTTTTTTAATTAGACGATCAATTGATGAAAGTAGTGAGAATCCACTTGAAGTGTGAGGTATGATCCTTTCTCTTCATAAAGTATTTGCTTTGATGATTTTTTTTTTTTTTTTTGCTAAAAGTAAAGCTGACATTTGGTGTTTCAATGTGTACTCCAAGTGGTATGACAATCTCCAATTTGTAAATTAATTAATAATAATTTCAAGAGGTATCTGGCATTTGGTGTTTCATAGTTCATATAAACTAATAAAATGAATCCTCATGTCATGACCATTTGCTTATTGTTTATTTTACAGTTAAAGTATGTCATCAAGCATTGGTAGTCATGTCAACAGCTCTGAAGTTCTATTGTATAGGAACTTACGATGTGATTGTCAAAGAAGGATAGCTGTTAGAATTTCGGATTCTGCCCGTAACAAGTACAAATTATATTACTATTGCTCGGAGTTTCCGAATGGCGGTTGTGGCTTCTTCTCTTGGTGTGAACTCATAGCTGCACCAAATGTGGTTACTGTGCCTAGAGATTGTAATTCAACAATTGTGGATGAAAGGAATGTACAAATGGAACAAATGAAAGAAGAATTGAAAAATCTTATTGATGAGATTTGTAGTATGAAGAATACACTGAGCGTGAAGGGTCATATTGTAATAGTTATACTACTGGTAGTAATTTTTTTATATTTGCATATATTATAAAGTAGGTACTTAAATTTCTGATGAACTATATGGTCCATTATTAACAATGAAATGACAAGTTGTTTATATCCAGTTAAATCTTGAACGCGTGTATTTGCCTAGAACACGTGTACTGCCAACTATTTAGGATAATTCCAAACTAAATAGTTGGCAATTATAAATAATATTAATAATAATAATAATAATAATAATAATAATAATAACAATAATAATAATAATAATAAAATACCTACCCAAAACCGTTAGATGAAGAAATCAAATCATGTTTTTTAAGAAAAAAAAAAGATTCAATACTATATTATTCTTTTTTCAGATGCACGATACCTATTTCGATACCATGCACTAAAATCATGCCTTGTCATTTTCTTCTTATTCTCCTCTTCAATTTTATATATTTGTTTATTAAATATATATATATATATATATATACTACACTCTTGGAATTGATAGCTCATGAGTGCCACTTTTTTTTTTTTTTTTTACATATTAATTTACAAAAGAAAAAAAATAAAATAAAATAAAGAAGTCCATCCGTGGAAGGAATTTTTGTTTTTTGATTCTTTATTATACTAATGGAATGTAGTTCACAAACTTACAGATAACCAAACAGTTTTCCACCTAGAATCAACTGATAAAATTAGGATAATCAAACAGTTTTCCACTCAGAATCAATTGACAGAATTAGAGAATAATTAAGGAAGAAAAAATGTATCAAAAATTAACCAAACAGTTTTCCATGTCAGCGCTGCACTCAGACACTGGAGGCAGCAAATTGGATGCCTCAAGCACGCTCTCATTGACCTTGCTCTTGTTGTATCAACAATAACTCCTCCTCGACCTGGGTGTGTAAGATTAACTTAATCCATTTTGCTAATTTATTCTTCTCACTCCACCCCACTGTCCCGAGTCTTTGTGGACCCACGTATCAATTTTCTAGGCGGCATGGATGCTCCATGCCATTCCAAACCTTAATTTAGAATTTTTTTGAGCGGTGCTTGGTTGACTAAAAGAAGACCAATTCTCAGGCGTTTGCAGAATTAAAACTCTTCTTTCCCTTCTGCAATGAAGTGAATATTGGAGATTCATTAGGATGCAGCATAAAGCTGCAGCCACAAGCGATGCAGCATTGTGGTGGATTGCTGATCTTCCTTCTTTCTTCCTGGACTCTCCTATGGCCGTACTTGAGCCAAACCACTGCACAACCAATCTTTTTATGCCAAGACTGCTCATCAGATGGTTACCTTGCTAACAGCAAATACCGCGGCAACCTCGATAGAGTAATGAGTGATGTAACCACTAATGCTAGCAACAGTCTCGGATTTTACAACACATCAAATGGCGAAAATCCCGACATAGTGTATGGTCTCTTTCTGCGCAGAGGCGATATTACCCCACAAGAATGTTATCATTGCGTTCAGACTGCTAATGGAAATATCACACAAAATTGTCCCGATGGGAAAGCCGCAACACTGTGGTATGATTTATGCATGTTGCGCTACTCAAACCATTACATCTTCTCGACCCTGAAAGATAATCAGAGTAATTATATATCTTTTGTCAATAGCCCAACCTACTCAAATCAAAACTGAATCATGGTTTTAATTTTAAAACCAAAATCAAATAATTTAATAAACGGTTTTATGGTTTCGACCTAAATAATTTCATTTGATTTTGATAAATGATTTCGGTTCTAAATTAACATCCTTTAAGTTCGAGAATGCCGGAAAGAGAAGGAAAATATATAGATGAGAGAGGAAACATTTTTTTTTTTTTTTTTTTTTATATCTACAACTAGGGAATTGGGTACTTTACTCACACGAGGGGGAGGGGGACCAACGTTACGCGGGGGCGCGAAACTCTTTGAAGATGGTGAAGGAACAACGTTTGGCGCGGCAAATTCGATTGGTTTCGGAATCGTCTCACATTATCAGAAAATCTAAGAGACCCCGGCACACTAAAAGAGAAGCAAAGGAAACTGTGATGGAAGAACATAATTCCTCAACATCTCAGTGTGATATCCAAGTGAATTCTCAGATGAATTTTTTATCGGCTGGACCCGTGGAGACTGGGGTTTATCACTCCCGTGGGTCACCATGAGGGTGGTTAGTTGGAACTGTCGGGGTTTGGGGAGCCCCCGGACAGTTAGGTCACTTCTGAACCTCTCCAAGTCTGAATCTCCTGATATCTTGTTCATTATTGAATCTAAGTGCTGAGCGGACAGAATTGAGAAGCTTTGTCGAAAGTTGAAATTTCATAGTTGCTATTCAGTAGATGCAAGGGGTCAGGGGTGCTTCAGGAGGTCATGCGGTGTTTTGGCAAGCCCATATTTGTTCAAGAGTTTTATTTGCTGATGACAGAATTATTGACAGCGAAGTTTATTCTGGTCAAGGTCACAAATTCATGCTCTCTATGGTGTATGGAGACCTTGTTAAAGCCTTGCGACAGAAGGTTTGGGATAAAATTTGTTCTTTGGGTGCTTCTCGCAATGATGAATGGTTATGTATGGGAGATTTTAACTCCTACTTGGGTTGGCATGAAAAAGAAGGTGGGAACTTTACTGGTTTGCGTGACACTGGTCCCTTCCGTGCTATGGTTGATCAATGCAACTTCATGGATCTAGGGGGTCATGGCCCTGCATTCACTTGGAGTAATAAGTGTCGTGGCACGGAAAAAATTCGTCTCAAGTTGGATAGAGCTTTCGCCAACCCCGGCTTGGAGAATGAAGTATGCCAACGCTGCTGTTTTCGTTTGAGCGGCAATCTCTTCTGATCACAACCCTCTTCTTCTTGACACAGAAGGAGGTCGTTCAAAAGGTCCACGTCCGTTTCGGTTCGAGGTAATGTGGCTTCGCCACCAAGGTTGCAAATTGAAATCGCAACTTGGAGATTTGCAAGGCCAACCCTCATCATCCCAATGACAAGATCAAGAGAACATTATTTCCCAACAACTAGAAGAAGAATTAGAGAGAGAGGAGATAACGTGGCAACAAAAATCTCGCATTGATTGGATAAGGGGGTGATAAAAATACAGCTTTCTTTCGTGCTTCTACTGTCCAATGACAACAACGGAACCTTATCCTTAAATTAAAGCTAGACAGCGGAGAATGGACTCAAACTGATAAGGAAGTGGTGGCAGAGTTGTTAAATCATTTAGGGACAGCAGTGACATCTTCGGGCAGCTGCACAGAGCACATCCGTCAGTCCTTGGAAGCCGTTCAACCTATGATTCCTGAGGAGATGAATACCCTTCTATGTGTAGCTCCTGCAATGGAAGAAATTTCAAAATCTCTCAATGATATGGGGCCTCTCAAATCTCCTGGTCCGATGGGTTTCCCCCTCTTTTTTCAGAAATTTTGGAATTTAACCCAAGATGACCTCTTTTCACTTGATCACTTCCTTACAGGTTATCTTCCACAGGAGCTAAATAACACTTTTGTCTGCCTCATCCCGAAAGTCTCTGACCCCGAACGTGCGGAGCATTTTAGGCCCATTAGCCTATGTGGAGTGGCCATCAAATTTATCTTGAAGATCATAGTGGAAAGGCTTAGTGGTATGTTGCAAGACATCATCTCTCCAAACCAATCGGCCTTCGTCCCAGATCGTCTCATATCGGACAACATTTTTATGGCTCATGACATATATCACTAAATCAAGCATCGCAAGAAAGGGAAGAAGAAGTTCTTGGCTCTTAAGTTCGACGTGAGGAAATCCTACGATAAGTTGGAATGGCCTTTTATCCGTGCTGCCCTACTGCAATTGGGATTTTGTATCAGATGGGTGGATTTGGTAATGAAGTGCATTTCCTCAGTTTCTTATTCCTTGCTTGTTAACGGCTCCCAGAGGGGCAATTTTTATCCTACTAGGGGCATCCGATAGGGCGACCCTCTCTCTCCCGTTATTTTTATTCTTTGTTCACATGTCTTAAGTTCTGTCCTCTCTAAAGCTGAATCAGAGAATCTTTGTAAAGGGATTCGAGTTAGAAACAGAGCTCCACCATCTCACATCTCCTGTTCGCCGATGACTGCCTTTTATTTTTTGAGATGAATCTTCATAATATTAATTCTCTCAAAAGCCTGTTTGGATATTTATTGCCTAGCTAGTGGTCAAGAAGTGAATCTGCAAAAGTTCATTATAACTTTTAGCCCGAACACACATTATAGATTCAAACGATGGTTCTCTCGGGTTCTCAAGGTCCCCTATGGCAATGGCCCTTCCAAATATTTGGGTTTACCAGTGGAGTTCGCCGTTTCCAAATCAGATGTCTTTAAAGACCTCTCTTTAAAAACCTGCAATCGGGTTCTAGGCTGGAAAAACCAACTGTTGTCTCATGTGGTTTGGGAAACCCTCATCAAATCAGTGGCATGCTCTCTTTCAACATATGCTGCATCGCATTTTTCACTCTCAGCTTCTCATCATAACTCAGTGCGTCAGGCTCTATCTAATTTCTATTGGGGGGCAAGAAGATGAAGAGAAAAAATTACATTGAATCTCATGGTCTTGTCATTGCCACTCCAAGGAAAAAGGAGCATTGGGTTTCGTGACCCTATTTTACAGAATAGGGCTCTTTTGGTAAAAGTTGCTTGGGGGTTGTGGGATAATCCTAACTCTCTCTGGGCCAAGTTCCTCAAAGCAATCTACTTCCCGAGAACAGATTTCCTAAAAGCAAATACTGGTAATAAACCCTCATGGGGTTGGAGGAGCATCCTTATTGGCAGAAAAGTTATTCAAGATGGGCTCGTTTGGAAATTAGAGACGGGTGAAGATATTGACGTATGTGATTCCAATTGGATTCCATCATCCCAATCTTTCAAAGTTCAGTTTCCACGACCGGTCAACTGTTATTTATCTAAAGTTTCGGAACTATCACGATAACCGAATTTGGAGGAACGACCTACTGGACTTATACTTGTTAGTGATTCTAAATCCTACAATCATTTAAATGACCTACAATGTATGTAATACAAGAATGAATAATGAAAAGAAATCGATTACATACCCGTTGAGCGTGAATGAAGTCCCTAAAGACGCTTGTACCATGAACTATGATGAAGAACCACGCAATATGGGTCTTTCTACTGAGATCTTCTGCAGCCTCTTACTCTGGGATCTTCTCTCTGTCTCTACACTAGCTCTGTGAGAAAGCAGGGCTCCCAAAATATTATTATGAAAGTAACAGCTGCAGGGACCGTCAGTATTCTATATATAATAGAATCCCTAAACCCTATTCCATTCCCACAATAGAATAGGGCTATAAGTTTCCTAATTAGAGTGGTCCTTATTCTCTTGGGCCCAATAGGTCAATCAGTATCAATTAAGCCCACGTAAGAGTCCTAACAATACTTTCACCCAAATGATAAGAAGGCGATTCTCAATATTAAGCTCAGCCTCTTCCCCTGGGAAGATCGACAAATTTGGGGTTGTGCCCGATGTGGAATTTTCTCCATCAAGACAACTTATCATATGTTGACGAACCAAAGGGATCACCAACTCCAATCTCAAGCATCATCCTCTCGGCGCCACGACTGGGAAGATATCTATGCTTATGTGTGGAAACATAAATGGAATTGTAGAGCTCCTCCCAAAATGAAAATTTTCTTATGGAGGATTTGTGCTCAAGGCTTGGCTTCAGTTGAAGGCCTTCGTGCAAGAAGGATACCAATCGATCCTAGCTGCAAGACATGTGGAAAAGAGATAGAATCAAATGATCATATCGTCTTGGAGTGCTCCTTTGCCCAAGCAGCTTGGTTCGGCAGTAGCTTATCTTTCATTGTCCCAAACGATTCTTCTCTAAAGCTTGCCACCATCCTTCAAGAACCAGCCTTCATATGTTGGTTCCTATGGCTAGCGCGTAACGACCTAATCTTCAACCATAATACTTGGTCTCCAATTGATGTTTTTGGTAAAGCAGAGCGTGCTCATTAGGAGTTTTGGGAAGTGACTAATGCCAACAAGGCCATATGCCTAGCATCTCCCTGCTCTCAATGGTCCTGCCCTCCTCTGAATTGGGTCAAATTGAACTGTGATGCTGCACTACCTATTGATTCCTCTTCTGGTGGTATCGGTTGTATCGGCAGAGATCACCTTGGGGTTCCTCTATGGGCTCTTTCTGACCCAACCCCTTTTCTAGATAGCCTCATTGGCGAGGCCTTGGCGGTTCGGATTGGTTTGCTATGGGCTGTGGAACAGAACATTCCCTCCATAGTTGTTGAATCGGATTGTGCTACAGTGATCAACCTCTTGATGAACCGGTCAACTACTCCTCCAGTCTCCATCGAGAGTATTATTTCTGATATTCTTGTTTTAGAAACTAGGATTCAGAATTGCTCTTTTGTTCAAATTTCAAGGGAAGCAATTCCCTTGCTCAGAAGGCTATGTGTCTAGCATGTAAAACACTATGACCCATCTCCACTCCTTGGCTTTATGATGCTTGTAATCAGGAAGCCATGTGCTCCTCATGCCCCCCTATGCAATAATATTTCTCTTTACCAAAATAAAAAATAAAAAAGATGGGGAGGGTGATTAAAGGAAATGCATATGACAGGCCTGTTCTACAAGCAAAAGCTGCAACAATTGCACAATGCACTAGATCCACCCTACCACTACACATGAGTGTGATAGTGTGTCGTTAGGAAATCATTCAGGTGATTGAAATAAGAATGGAATTACAAGAATAACCTTTTACAAAAAGGTAGCCTTATTAGGCAAAAAAACCGCTGGAATAAGAATCGAATGACAAGGTCCACTAATTTTGCTGTAGTATGGGTCTGTCATGTACCTATTTTTTTAAAACTTTATAATGAATAATAAAAATCTAATTACGGGTTTTGCATATTTGTTCATTTCCAAAATTCCAACCTTCAACGAGTGTGAAAATGAAGCAGGATTTGAACTTTAGATGCCAATGTTTGGATAATTATTGCTCAATTTATGTGTATACATTGCACCTTTTTTTGTCTTATATTTAAAAATGAGAAATTTATTATCATTCCCCTACACTTGGCCTATATTTACTAAAACTCCCCTACCTTTTATCTTTTTTTCTGATACTCCCTTACTTTTGGACTTTTACATCTCTTTCTCCCTTGCTCCTTTTACATTGCACCTTTTTTTGTGTTTGATTTTTTTTTATCGTTTTCGTAATATTTGATCATAGTTTTTATCGTTCCCTTCATTTCACGTGTTGAACCATATACGATACGACAGTACCGAACACTGAATTTTTAGTGTTTCCATGTTAACTAACAGAGATCCGAACTCATTTGAAATGGTAACAGATTAACATTACTCATTGTCAATTTCAAGAACATGGATCATATATGAAAATAAACATTTTTGGCTTTTGCAGGGGAACGGAAAATTGTCAACATTACTGTTGTATTGTCAACATTACTGTTGTCCTGGCAATTATAACAACAGTTGTACTTGTTTCTATCATATTATATGTTTCTTAAAGAGGAAGCAAAAGAGTGAAATTGAAGGTGAGCAACTATATATAATTCTTTATCTATCTTCTACATTTTATTCGGATAACCAATGGGGTTGGTAACTTAGTGGTGAAAATGTACTCAATCCATCACCGCTAAAGTCGAAATCATAATATTTTCGGCATTGCACTTTTATTTGGAAAATATTGATTATTTTTTGTTTTGTTTTGTTTTGTTTTGGGTGTGGGTGTTAAGGTTTGGATGAGATTAGCATGGTTCAATCCTTACAATTCAACTTTGATACAATTAGAGCTGCCACGTCGAATTTGTCTGATTTTAATAAGCTTGGACAAGGTGGATTTGGTCCAGTGTACAAGGTAATGATACAAAACTATGATGCCAGTATACAACAAATTCTTAACATACAATGTTTAAAGTAGCATATTGAATTCTCAAAGGTGGTTTTAATTCACTATAGACAAGTGCACACTTTTGCTAGTCTCCTCTAATACTGAATAGTATATAGGGTAAGCTTTTGAATGGACAAGAAGTTGCTGTGAAGAGGCTTTCTAGAGATTCTGGACAAGGTGAACTAGAATTTAAGAATGACGTGGTGTTAGTAGCCAAGTTGCAGCACAAGAATCTTGTACGACTCCTTGGCTTTAGCTTACAAGGAGAAGAAAAGCTCTTGATTTATGAATTCTTTCCAAATGCTAGCCTCGATCACTTCATATTTGGTTAGAATCTATTTTTTTCTCTTTTAATTTCATTTCTTTTTTTGGGGGGGGGGGTTATTGGCAAAATTAAAATAGAAAATATTGACTTTTTAATTTCTCTAATGGAAAGTAGAAACCCATTAAGATGATGATCTTAATGGCTGGAGAAGATAAATCTCTATTTCAAAAACAATTATGCATCCATTATTTAAGCACAAAGCTTAGATATGAGACCTAATTGATTCCTTCTATTTCAAAATGCACATGGAATTGTTATTAGAATGCTTAATCACTAATACCTGAATCTTAATTTGAACTTTTATGTGTGGACATGTAGATCCAATCAAACATGCACATTTGTACTAGGAAACACGTCATAAAATAGTAAGAGGGATTGTTTGAGGGTTTCTTTATCTTCATGAAGAATCTAAACTTAGGATTATACATCGAGATGTCAAAGCCAGCAATGTTTTGTTAGACGAGAAGATGAACCCAAAATTTTCAAATTTTGGCATGGCAAGGCTTTTTGAAGTCGACCAAACTCAAAACACCAACAGGATTGTTGGAACATAGTACGTGAAGATATTGTGAACCTGTTGATCTTTAGTTATCATTCAAGAATTTTGCTAAATGTCCTAGAAATCGATAAAACAGTTTTCAAATTTTCTATCTGGAGCTGAACAGGACTAAAAGAACCCTATTTTTGAATAGGCACTAAACTTTGTTACATTGAGCCTCTTGGATGTTACCTACTTCCCTCCCTACCTACCTAAAAAAAAAAATGATACTAATACGGATCCTATTTCTGTATCTTCTACGCTCAAGTGTTCATGTTTGCAAAAATTTGCATGCAAGAGAAAAAAAAAAATGAAAATGGATTGATTTTGTTGTATTCATTTGTTTGTGAGAGGAATCAAGAGGAACTGTGAAGGGAAAAACAAACTATTGGGGGAAAACATAAATAATTCTTGTCGAAAAGATAAAACTTTGGTTATACCTATGGTTATTGCACAGAATTGTCAGCATGTTTTCATCAAAGCATTTTCATTTGCCAAATATTGATTTTTTTTTTTGGGGGTTTGGGGTTGGGGTTGTTAAGGTTTGGACGAGGTTATCATGGCACAATCCTTACAATTTGACTGAGACAATAAGAACTGCCACATCCAACTTCTCTGATTTGAATAAGCTTGGACAAGGTGGATTCGGTCCCGTCTACAAGGCTAGGTAATGATACAAAATTATGATGCAAGTATACACATCAAATTCTTAACATACAAAGTTTAAAGTTGCATATTGAATTCTTTAAGGTGGTTTTAAATCACTCCACATAAGTATACACTTTTTATAGTATCCTCTAATACAGAATAATATATAGGGTAAGCTTTTGAATGGACAGGAAGTTGTTGTGAAGAGGTTTTCTAGAGATTCTGGACAAGGTGAACTAGAATTTAAGAATGAGGTGGTGTTAGTGGCCAAGTTGTAGCACAAGAATCTTGTCCAACTTATCGGCTTCAGCTTGCAAGGAGAAGAAAAGCTCCTAATCTATGAATTCTTGCCAAACACTAGCCTCGATCACTTCATATTTGTTTAGAATCTATTTTTACTTCTCTTTTAATTTCGTATCTTTCTATTTTTTTGTTTAGGTTCTTCGCAAGATAAAAGTAGAGAAATACCTTTGATTTTACAAAAGATAATCAATGAAGGAAACTATGAGATCTCTATTTCAAAGACATTTTTGTATCCATTATTTTAAGCATAAAGCTTAGATATGAGATCTAATTATTTCCTTCTATTTAATTAGAAAATGCATATGAAACTGCTATGATAATTATTAGTCACTGATACTTGAATCTCAATTTGAACTTTTTTATGTGTGGACATGTAGATCCAATCAAACGTGAACATTTGGATTGGGAAATGCATCACAAAATAATAAGAGGGATTGCTCGAGGGCTTCTCTATCTTCACGAATAATCTCGACTTAGGATTATACATCGAGATCTCAAAGCCAACAATGTTTTATTAGACTAGAATATAAACCCAAAAATTATAGATTTTGGCATGGCAAGACTTTTTGTAGTCGACCAAACTCAAAATACCAGTAAGATTGTCAGAATATAGTAAGTGCAAATACCATTAACCTGTTGATCTTCAACTATCATTTAAATTTTTTGTAAATGTCCTAGAAATCGATAAGACATTTCTTCAATTCTCTCTAGTTGGAGGTGAATACTTTTACCTATTTTAGTTTTCTAGTTAATTGATAGTATAGTTTTGTTTGTTCAATTTTTAACTACATTGACTGTTAATGAAAAAGGAAAAAAAAAAGAGTTGCATAACATTATAAATAACTATATTGAGATGGAATGTAGTGGATATATGGCTCCAGAGTAAGCAAAGTCAGGTGTCTTCAGTTTTTGGTGTCTTACTTTTGGAGATTGTGAGTGGTCGTAAGAACAGTAGCTTTTTTCAATTGGAGTACACTAAGGATCTTCTTAGCTATGTAAGTATATAAATTTATGATGCTTTCTTTTACAAGTAGTGACAATCACTACCACTATTACTACAAAGTGAACTCTTGAGGTAACCTGGCTAGCTGCATTATCCTATCGGATTGGGCTACCTAAAATAAATCACTTCCACTTCATCTTTATTCAGGTATTACATCTCAAACATCTCACCTGATGAAACTTGAAAGAAATGAACCCAAAATAAACAAAATAAAAGACCTTTCTAAGCACAACTTCTCTAGTTTATAGATCAATAGGTAAAGGTCTGGAAAAGGAAGCACCTATTCCATTAGTTAGAGGGAGATGAAACTAACCTATACAACAACATGATTTGATTGAACCCTTTACAATATTGCACAATATGTAAGTTCTATTAGTGCTAGGCAATCATTATCATTCTCTGCTCTTGATATCATGGTTTCAAGTATCGGTATCATATCAATCTTATCGTATTGGTATCAACTAAGATCTATCCTCGATCTCTGATCGACTTGAATCGGTATTGGTCAATTTTGCCCTTTTTTTTTTTTTAAGTACCAAAAAATATTGATACCATCCCCTAAATCCATGCTTGATATCAAAATGAAAGACCTATCTGTGATTTGTTATGCATATTTTGATGAATGCTTGTAGACATGGAGAAATTGGAGGAAAAATACAGCCTTGGAGTTGATGGATACAACTTTGAAAGGAAAATGTTCCATAAGTGAAGTGATGCGATGCATACATTTTGGATTGCTATGTGTTCAAGAGAAGGCTGCTGATAGACCCACCATCACATTAGTTGATATCATGTTCAATAGCTCATCCATCACTCTCTCAGTACCATCACCACCTGCCTTTTCCATCTATAACACAAGGGAAGCGGACAAGTCTTTCTCAAAGAATGATTCATGGGTATCAGAGCAAGTTTCCTCAACAACTCAGTCAACACAAAGGTCTACCAATGGCACATCTAGTATTGAGTTGTGCCCTCAGTGAGATACATGGGACTAGTAGTCAATAAATGGAGGGGGGGTGGAAATAATAAATATTGTCCATGTTGACATCTTTATGTACTGTCATTGCCCTCATGTTAGTGTAGGGTCTACACAACCACAACGCGCATTCTTATCCTTTAATTGTGTTTAGTTTAAAATTAAACGAGGATATGACTTCTAAAAAATGGATTTAACTTATATTATATGTTTCAAAAAGTGGATTTTTTTTTTGGGGGAGCTATTCAATTGATGTCTTCTTGGGTCATAGGTATCAAATTTTTTAAGTTCAAGCTTTTCGTGCCAAATTATGTGTTTCCTAATTCCTGAATCAGTCATAGACAAGTGAGTTTTCCCCATTTTCACAAACTGGTTCAAATTTGTTCAACTTCCTATAAATTTTAATTTTTTTTTTTTCAAATTATTGGTGGATTTGTGAACTAGGTTCTTGACACCGGCTCTTAGGTGAAGTTCAAGGCAGTATGACGTAAATTTGTACTCTTTAGTAGTTTAGTATTTCTTCTTCTCCCTGGCCTAACCACTGCATCTTACTTCCCCCTCCCCATGGTCAGGGCCAATATGGGTTATTTTGTCCCAGCCTTAATGGCAGGCCAAAATTGGATTTTTCATGCTTCAAGTCAAGGCCAGGTCTAGATCAAGTTAAGGGGATTCAGGGTTGGATTAGGGTTTTCAAAAGCCTAGTTCAACTTGACCTGTTATAACCTTAAGCATAATTGACATTAGGGTGAAACAGGGCCAGGTTGTCCCCAAAACTCAACCCAAGCCCAACCCAACTCGGCCCTAATTGACCCTGATTGGGCCGAGTTGGGCTAAGTTGACCCTGATTTTTGCCAAGGTTGGATTAACCCTGTTTTTGCCATATGTTCTAGCATTTTAAAAAAATAAAGAATAAAAGATACACCAATAGACCGGTGATGAATACACAATTAACATTTATGATGTGCAACACAATAATAAATGTTCAGTATACCTAAACATAAAAATCAATGATCCATATTTCATTATTCTAAATAGAAGGATAGGATGACAACCCTAAAATATATTATATTAATCAATATTAAAATCAATGTTGGGTTCGGCTAGGCCAGTTCAGATTAGGCCTAGGCCACAACCTAGGCCATACTCAACCTAACTCAGGGTTAGTGTTTTTCAACCCTATGCCACCCTCCAGGTTAGAATTTTTAGCACAAGCCCTGCTTGGGCTCAGGGTAGGCCAGGGCATGTTCGGACCGTTAGGTCCGAACTTACAACCCTAATTGACACCATATCAATACCAATCTGGTGGATCGACTAAAATGTGGATCCAGCCAACCAAATCGGCTAAAACTGTTTGATTCCATCCGATTCGTAGTGTATTGGTCAGGGTTTTAGTGGATGGTATCTATTGTTGTCATACTAATGCGATGTAGGTTGCATCGATATTGATACAATATTGATACATATTGGATCGTATTTGGTCCGAATTGAGTGAAAATACAAAATCAAATACATTATTTTGTAGATTTTTAATATTAATCCTCCCATGTAGAGGCAAAGAGCTCCAATTTTCACGTTCTGGCTTCCCCCTGCGATGTCAGTCAAGTTAAATGTAGATAGTACTAGCAAAGGAAATACTGGTATTAGTGGAGGAGGAGGTCTCATCAGAAATAAGGATGGCACAATTCTTGCGGCTTTCTCTAGTTTCTATGGTGTTTGCTCTAATTCTGTGGCTGGAGCTGCGTGCTTTGAGGGATGGTTTAAGGTTATGTATGAATTTGGGTGTTGTTAGATTTTGCTATTAACTCCGATTCTACTTTGATTGTGAACTCAATATCTAATAGGTATTGTGATCTATGGAGAACTTAATATCTAATAGGTATTGTGATCTATGGAGTTTGTTACTAGCAAAATCATCTTTTGCAGTGAGTGCAGTGATGCATAGAGCATCGAAAGGCCGAGAGGACCTTGCGGCACGTGCCCGATGCTCTCAGCCATCCGATGCCCACTGCATCACTGCACCCACTGTAGAGAATAATCACTCATTGTTGGTATTGGTTTAAGGAGATTATGGCTCTATGTGACTCTCTTCGAACTCGAATCTCTTTCTCTTTTCAAGAAAATAATAGAACGGCTGATTGGTTGGCGAACTTGGCATGTGCTATTGTGCTTCAACTACGGATTCGATTTTTCTTGGTGACAAACCTCTTCCTAGAGACCTCAGCCAAATCATTAGGAAAGATAAAGTTGGGTGGCCAATATTTAGAATGTAATTTTTTTTCTTTGGGTTTTTCGGTTGTCCTTTGAGAGTGCGAATGCTTCTATTTGTTGGTTTGGGGTAGGGCGGGTTATATCCCTCCATTGTATTCCTTTTCTATTTTATTAATAATATCTCAAGGGCATCCCGAGTCCTAGATAATATTCAGGTTAAAAAACAAAAAAAAAAAAAAAAAAAAAAAAACCCGACACCAAATGACCGATCCAATACCGATACTTAAAACCGTGACTATCAGTTGAGAGTCCGAGACAGGCAACCGATACGATACTTAAATAACCAGCGGGAGTGGGTCACCCATCAAGGAAGGAAGGAAAAAATCTTGGATTTTTGGGTTCACTACACTAAGAAATCCATACATTTTCACTTCACCCTTCTGAATTCGAAATTTGTACTCTAGGGCTTTTCTCGTCTGAGTTGCATTGTTTCTTCCTGGAGCAATTACTGGGGGAGGGAAGAGGCTCCCCGCCATTGTATTAGGATTCAAGAACACTCAAACCAGGTATTAGGAACACATATTTTTCCAAAGATTTTTCTTACGCTATTCGAGATTAATTGCAAGGTCAGGGGTTAGATAGTTCTCATTTTTCATCTCTCTATATATTTTTTTGACCTAATACAGAGACTCGATCGATTTCATTTTTGAAATTTGAATAATCGATTCATAGTCGTTGGACGGATTTACAGGTTAAGCTAAAAATTATTATCTCACAAGATTATATGAACGCATCGTGTGTACATTTTTAGATGATTTGCGTTTAATTACTGCAGTGAAGCTTTCCTAACAAATGGAACAAATGTGAAGTTTTTTCATGTCGGTTCATTTGGAAATTAGGGTTTTTGGATTGAGGTTCTTCATGTCGGTTCATCAATGGCTTGAGGATTAATGTCGGGCATTCTTTGCTATGGTTGAGGTTGGCCGCCGTTTTTTTATTTTGATGGAGATAAATAAAACATTTTCCGCCCCTCCTTTATATTTCTTATCATATATTTCATTCTTTCTCCAAAGGGTTCGGTTTTTTTTTATATTTTTAATAGATGAATGGTGATTTTTTAGTTACTTTTTGCTGAGAAAAAATTGTTTTGATATCCATGTGGGAATTTACCTCTTCATGGTTGCGATAAAGTGGAGGTTATATTGGGGATTCAGACTGGGCTACTGATACTGTTTTGCAAGAGTTTAGGCTTTCACTGGTTGTTAGTGTGTGCTTTTTCTTTCTTTCCATATCTGGTGTTACTGGGGTGGGCGTGTTTTTATGGTGTTGTGAAGTTGATTATCTAGAATTTCACGAGTTTGTGGAAAGCAAGACAAGGCATTGATTTTATGTGGTATTCCACCACCCCCACCCAAAAAAAAAAGAAAGAAAAAGAAGCCCTCTGTCACTCTTTGTTCAGTGGGGTTTAAGTTTTCTGTTGAATTACACTATTTAACAGGTTTAGAGTTTTGCAAACTGCGATTGGTGCAAACTCAGATTTACATAGGTGGTTTGGTTTTGTGGTGGTTTGGACAGGGAGGAGTGGCTATTGGTGGTTTTGTATTGGTGATTCTGTAGTTGGTGTACTTTTGGGACTGAAGTGTTCATATTTACAAGATAATTGATTCAGAGCTGATTTCAAAATGAGTCCAGACAACAGCAGGAGTCCTTCACGAGTAAGGCGGTTCCGCAGTACTGGGCGTTCATCTTATCGGGATGCTCCATATCGAAAGGATCACCGTACTTATCGGTACAACTTTCTTTTCACGTTTCTCTTGTAAGCTTTAGCTTGTTCTTCCTCTTGTTGTCTTATGCTTGTATGCATATTATACTTAGGGTGCCACTCTTGCTTCAGAGTCCTGCAATTCCAGAATGCTTCAGATCATAGAATTATTTGTTTGCTACTAACTGTTGCCACTTCCCATCGGCAGCTGTTCCTGCTTTCTACTGCTTCTGGTAAAGCCGTAATTAGGTTTTAGATTTTCATTTATTCTTAATTTTTTCTTGTAATATTGGCTTGCAAGATACTGGAGGCTCTGTTCAATATTGATAATTTGGTGATCCTATATGTATATACTAAAATATGGCTCTTTTATTGTGTGCACTTGTAGATGGGGAGAGCTTAGACATTGGTTTACAGATACTGCTTTTGTTGAATTTACTTTTATTCATGTTGCACTAATATTGACAAATGTGATCTCTTTTTTTTCACCTTTCATGTATAGTTCCACTTTCTTTGATGGGAAATTATATGGTGAGTTTTCCTTCTGGATGGTTTTTTATGTGTTGCTTGGTCAGTGCTTTCTAGTTCAAATTTGAAATCTATTTGCAACAAGATTGTTGGGAAATTCTTGATAAGACAACAACGTCGTGAGAAGCATAGGCTTTGTGATCTGACCCGAAGGCATCAAATGTTGTGTGCGGCGTGTTCTAGGGTCCTAGCTTTCGGGTTTAACTGGTGTAATATTGAGTCTCCACTGTGAAATTAAAAAGAATGCCGCTCTTTTTGAAAGAAAGTGGACTTTTGAATATTTTGAGTCACCACCTAGATTAGGGTATATGTTCCACTATTGAATCGACTCCAAATGACTCTTAGGATAACTGATTTAACCATGAGATTAAGATCTTGTTAAGTTATAGTCCGGGGAAGGTGTTTGATGTAGATGCACATTATGGAAGGAAATATAAGAGGAAGAAGGGTCCAGCCTTAGTCCACCTGAGTGGCTAGGGTCCAACCAAGAAGCCAGCTGAACCCCTACTTGGTCCACTTGAGTGGCTAAGTACAAATAAGGACCAATTGGGCCCATCGGCTAGGGGAATAATTAGTAATTATTTTTAATTAATTAGTGGGCCATTGGGCCCATCGAGTTGAGTAAGTGGTATGTCGAGTCCAAATTGTCTTAGGACTCTATTTGTTTTCCACATAGGTTTATTATTCCTAGTCCAATTTTGAATTTCTAGTTGTAGTAGGAGTGTCTAGTCTTATTGGAAAACTAGCTCCTAGTAGCAGTAATATTGGAGTAGATTACAAGTAACTAACTCGGCAGTTTATAACTCAAAACAATACAAATAGGAGTAAGAAACAAAGAAATAATATCATCAAATAAATCTCCAAGGATACAATACCCATAGAGGAGCAAAACCAACCCAAAACCTAACCCGATCGGAGAGAGAAAGACCTCTTATAGAGTTGGAGAGAGAGGTGCGGTAAGGGCTGTAGGAGTTTGATTGAGTTACACTCTTGGGCATAGATAGTCCATAGGGAGGGTACAAAAACCCCCAAAGTTGAGAGGATTCTGACGGTTGGTTGTGAAGTTACAAGCTTTCTTGATTTTCTGACCTAGGAGAGAAAACTTAGAAGAACCTTCAAGAACAGCAGCTGAATGCTTCCAACAGTGACTAGGTAAGGATCATGAGACCCTTATAAGGCCTGGAATACCCTGATTGAAGACCTGGCTGAACAGAGTACAGAAGAGAGAAAGAGAGGAGATCGGTCTCTCTCCTATTCCCACTAGGATTGCTGATCGGTTATGATTTCTGGAGGCTTTTATCAAAATCTGAACTATACCTCTTGAATGTTATAGCAAATAAAATAAAAAAAGAAGAATAAAATAGATGGGGGATTGAGAAGGGTGAAAGAGAATAAAGGAAGTGGCTATCTCAGCCTGGGCTTCTCACCCATGGCTATCTTAGCTGCTTTAAACATTTAGTTGTAAACTTTATTTCATAAATGCAAACTTTCTTTTATTCAAATCTGTCCAATAATGGTACATATGCCTCTTTATTTATAGAGGGAAAGTTTACAATCATACTAATACTAGGAGTTAGTTTCCCAATAGGACTAGACACTTCTACTACAACTAGGAGTTAGTTTCCTAATAGGACTAGACACTCCTACTACAACTAGGAATTCAAAATAGGACTAGGACTTGACTTTATGACTTCAACATGGAGTATGACTAACTAACTAACTAACTAATAGTCCATATAGGACTTTACAACCAACTAATGGCCTAATAGGCCTTTATTGAATTACATAGCAACTAATTAAACTAATGAACAAAATCCCGTTTTCCTACCTTCTACCCATATTTTAGGCCTATTAAAGTGGTAAATTTCAAAGAAAACCCATGGGATCAAAGGGCCAACGCATACATAACACAACCTAAGACTTATTCGCAATAAAATATGCCTAAGTGTCTTCTTGCTTCTTGCTTGACATTGCCATGATCTCCAACAGGAACAGAGACTAAGTGCTTCTCCTTCTTCCACTGCTGTTTGAGATTTTGAATGGAAGAGATATGTCTTCAGGAATGATTTAGTTCATGTTGGAGTACGATTCAGTATTTGAATTTGAATTTCATTCATGGAGTTCAGGTTTCATGCCAACGGCTAATGCGTGAAGGAAGGAAGTTAGTTTCTTTTAGTTCCATAGGTACGTTGGTTTCATTCGAGTTACATATACAGTCATACTATTAGTGGGCCGTTAGAATGTGCCTATTGACACCAAAGAAAGACGGATCATGCGTATGTGCATTGACAACCGGGCCATTAACAAAATCACGGTAAAGTACAGATTTTCTATTCCTCGTTTGGATGATATGCTTGACATGTTGACATGAGCCTCCATCTTTTCAAAGATTGATCTACGGAGTGGCTACCATCAAATTCGAATCCGTCCAGGGGATGAATGGAAAACAACCTTCAAAACAAAAGAAGGCCTGTATGAGTGGAAGGTTATGCCTTTTGGCCTCACCAATGCACCTAGCACTTTCATGAAGGTGATGACACATGTACTACGACCCTTCATCGGCAAATTTCTCATAGTGTACTTTTTGATGACATACTAATATACAGCAAAGCACAAAATGAACACTTGGAGCATCTGAGACGTGTCATGAGAGTACTATGGGTAGAAAAGTTGTACATCAACTTGAAGAAATGTTCTTTTATGCTGCCCAAGGTCATCTTCCTTGGTTTTGTTGTGTCTTCACAAGGCATAGAAGCTGATCCGGAGAAGGTAAAAAGTGTCGTTGATTGGCCTATTCCAAAGACCTTGACCAAGGTTCATAGCTTTCACGGTCTTGCTTCATTTTACCGACTATTCATCTGGAATTTCAGCGCCGTTGTAGCCCCAATTACAGAATGCACAAAAGGGGAGAAAGTCCCATTTCAATGGACTCCGGCAGCCACTAAAGCTTTCAACTTGATCAAACAAAAGATGACAGAAGCACAAGTGCTTAGACTACCCAATTTTGATCTTATGTTTGAAGTGGCTATTGATGCATCCCATGTTGGGATAGGAGGAGTGCTTATGCAAGAGGGCCATCCGATTGCCTTCTACAGTGAAAAGTTGAATGATGCAAAAAGAATGTATTCTACCTATGATTTAGAACTCTATGCCGTTGTTCAAATCCTCAAGCATTGGAGGCATTACTTAATTGGCAAAGAGTTCGTGCTCTATTTGGATCATGAAGCACTCAAATACTTGCACTCACAAAAGACCATTAGTGATCGGCACGCTAAATGGATCTCATACTTGCAAGGATACGTATTTGCTCTCTAGTACAAAGCTTGGAAGGAGAATCAAGTGGCTGATGCACTTAGTCGAAAGGTGATGATGATAAACACTTTCACAGTACAAAGTGCAGGAGTGGAACACATCAAAGAGGAGGACATTAGTGATGCTGATTTTTCAGAAGTATTCAGCAACCTACAAGGAGGAGGACGGGATGACAAATTTGCTATACATGATGGGTATCTTTTCAAAGGCATTCGCCTCTGCATCCCAAACACCTTTTTGAGACATCACTTGATTCGAGAGCTACATGGAGGAGGAATGGGTGGACACTTTGCAATGACAAAACATACTCCATGATGAAAGACTTATATTTTTGGCCTAAACTCTTAAAGGATGTGCAACATGTGATACAGAGATCCCGCACTTGTCAACTTGCCAAAGGAGAAAAGAAGAATACAGGATTGTACACACCGCTGCCTGTTCCACATGCATCTTGGCAAGACATAAGCATGGACTTTGTCCTAGGCTTACCACCTACACGGGAAAGGTATGATTCCATATTTGTGGTAGTAGATCGTTTCTCCAAGATGGCATACTTTATCCTGTGCAAGAAGACTTTTGATGCAAGTCACTTGGCCAAACTATTTTTCAAAAAGATAGTGTGCATACATGGTCTACCACAGACAATTGTTGCAGATAGGGATGTCAAGTTCATGAGCTACTTCTGGAAGACAGACCGAAGTGGTGAACAGAAGTCTTGGCAACTTACTTCGATGTCTAGTCCGAGACTATGAAAAGACTTGGCCATCTATACTGGACGTTGCTGAATTCGCTTATAATAGTTCCGTCAACCGCACCATAGGTCGTACACCATTTGAGATTATCCTTGGATTGTAGCCTCAACGACCGGTTGACTTGGTACCTTTGCCACCTCAGGCCCGTATTAGTGTGGAAGCCGATGAGTTCCTTAGACACATTCCGGAGGTACATGCTGATGTTCGTCGTCGCATCGCTGTTAGCAATGACGGATACCAAGCAACTGCCAATCAACATCGTCGCTACGTGGAATTTCAGCCTGATGATATGGTAATGGTTCGAATCCCACTTGAGAGGTTTCCTCCTAGTACAGTGCACAAGCTCCATCCTCGGAACATGGGTCCCTACAAGGTCTTGAAGCGCATTGGCACTAATGCTTACATGCTAGAGCTACCTCCTACTCTGAAGATCAACAATGTCTTCAATGTAGTTGATCTGACGATATATTTGGGACACCATTCTGATGACGGTGACACTGAACACACCCTCAAACTTCCTCAATTTGCAAACCCTAAAGATGATGTCATTGAAGATGTTCTCGACAACAAGTTCACCACAGTTTGTGGGGGCAAAGGATACTATTCCTTCCTCATCAAATGAAAAGGTCGACAACGAGAGGATTGTACTTGGATCCATGCCGATGACTTTCAATGCCTTGACACGGACCTCTATGAGCACTATATGTCCCTTACCCATTCATCGGAGTTGACTGATTCTAAGAAAGGGGGAGCTGATGTAGATGCACATTATGGAAGGAAATATGAGAGGAAGAAGGGTCCAGCCTTAGTCCACCTGAGTGGCTAGGGTCCAGCCAAGAAGCCAGCTGAACCCCTACTTGGTCCACTTGAGTGGCTAAGTACAAATAAGGGCTAATTGGGCCCATCGGCTAGGGGAATAATTAGTAGTTGTTTTTAATTAATTAGTGGGCCATTGGGCCCATTGAGTTGAGTAAGTGGTATGTCGAGTCCAAATTGTCTTAGGACTCTATTTGTTTTCCACATAGGTTTATTATTCCTAGTCCAATTTTGAATTCCTAGTTGTAGTCGGAGTGTCTAGTCCTATTGGAAAACTAGCTCTCAATAGTAGTTTGATTGCTATTCTGCCCAAGGATTAAAGTATCGGTATCGGTCGCCGTATCGGTCGACCAAAATTTAGATACATATCGGAGGGTATCGTATCGTGTCAGAGATATGCGAAAGATACGCACATAAATGGATATGAAACACCTTTTTAAACACTTTTGCATAAAAATTTTGTTAAAAAAGGCTATTGATAATGTTTGAGATTTTAAATGTAACCGCAAGTGTACGGATCAGTGTAGTTACGGGTCGAACTCAGAGAGGCAGCCACTTTATTTTTTTTTTCTTTTAATAATGTGAAAGTGAACGTATTAATGGTTGTGATCTAATTTTAACTATCGTCCTAAACATATGTATCTAAAATAATGTCCTAACCATTCGTCATCTAAGAATTTATAGACGTAAGCCACACAATTAAAATTAAATAAATAAATAAGTGAAAATAAACAACCCACACAATTAAAAAAAAAATAAAGGAAAAAAATGCTGAAATAAAAATAAAGTAAAAGAAAGGGGAGAAAGCTAGAGAGAGACTCACAAGTAGGTTTCTCTACTTAGCTCGAGGGATGCATCATAATATGAGCTTCCCTACTTGACCAGAGAGTCATTCTTACAAGGGTTACTCTACTTGGCTTTAGGGAAAGGGAGAATTAAAATAAAAGCAATAAATTGATGGTTCTATGGCTAGGAGGGGCAAAGCCAACACATACACTAGCCATGAACCTTGGGGGAAAGGGATAGCAATAATGTAACGATTGCAATTAAAATTCTAAATTAAGAAAGAAAGGGTAGTCAGAAGAGGGAATGAAAGGGGGGGAGAGAAGACTATTGAAGGAGCCCTACTTACTTGAACTTGAAAGCTTGGGTGATTTGAGATACTACCAGTACTAAAAACCAGATCTGGAATAAACCAAATCTGAAATTTTTAGTACTAGAGAAAACAAATCTTGAAACAAAAAAAACTGAACTTGAAAAAAAAGATGCTCCACGGCTTGTGATCTTGTCACCTAGATCTAAGCCTAGAACTATAACTTTAAAAATTACAACTCAATTGCATAAATCATAAACATAAAAGGCTGAATAAGAATAAAAGAGTGCTTGCATTAATTGACATAAAAAAACTATTACAAAAGTGATTAAAGCAAAAATAGAGAAGAACTAAAACTAAAGAGTGAGAGAGGGAGAGAGAGAAGAAAACTAAGCATAAATTAGAAAATAAACTAAAGGGAATAATAATAAATAGGAGGGGGGAGGAAGGGGCTTTTATAGAGCTTTTGTCTTGCTTCCTTCCTTCTACAAGTCTTCTTTAAGAAAAGAAAGAAAATAAAATAAAATTAAATTAAATCTTGGTAAAAATCCTCATTCTCTGAGATATTGTGTGAGGAAAGAGAGAATCCATTTTCAAAATTAACAAATTCTATTCCTTTCTTGCAATATTAACCAATATCTTGCAATCTTGATTAAATCAGAAAGGAATCTCTGCATAGCATCTTCAAGATCTTGTGAGGTGGCAAGGAGAGAGAATAATCTTCAGGATTTTGTAGGAGAGAGGATGTGGTACCAATGAGTGGGTCCCACCTTTGGACTGATTCTTGATTCACTTTAAGCACTTTCTCTTGTAAACTTGGAAACTAAAAAAAACAAGAAAAATAAAAGTATTACTATCCAAAGTGGGGCAAAATGTACACTTATATCCCTAAGATTTCACACATTATTGTACTCATCAGATAACATGTATTATGCATAAACACTAAATTGAGGGTATCGCACTAAGAATTCAAGGTTTTTAGTTATCCTATAAATGTAAAATCCTTGTTCCCAACTTTCATTTCCACTTTAGTTAGAGAGAAATATGGCTGGTAGCAACTTTGGAACAAAAACCCCTAAAAAAATCATGTTTTCTGAAAAAATACCCATCTTGGCCATTATATGACTGTAGCGCACTGTATCGGTACATACCGATACTCACCAATACGTACCGATACTCATCGATACGTACTAGTCGATACATACTGATACTCACCGATACGTATTGGTACTCATCGATACGTACCAATTGATACATACAAATACTCATCGATACATATCGAAACGTATATTTCACCTCGATTTTATATTTTCCATAGAGTATCAGTACGTATTGATAGTGTGTTGGTGCATATTGGTATATATCGTAGGATATATATCGATACGAAAGGATTTTAAAAATTCCATGTATCGTTCGGTGTGTATCGTATCGGTTTGCTAAATTTAAGATACGTATCGGAGGGTATCGTATCGATATCGGAGATACTTTAAACCATTTCTGCCCTCTATAAATAGAGGAGCCTATGTACTTATAATTTCAAATTTGAATGAAAGAAGGTTTGCATTTATGAAAGAAATTTTGCAACTAAATGCTTAGAGTAGCTGAGATAGCTGTGGGTGAGAAGCCCAGGTTGAGATAGCCACTTCCTTTATTCTCTTTAACCCTTTTCAACCCCCATCTGTTTTATTCTTCTTTTTTTATTTTCTTTGTTGTAACATTCTAGAGGTATAATTCAGATTCTGATAAAAGTTTGCAGAAATCAGAACCGATCAGCAATCCTAGTAGGAATAGAGAGAGATCGATCTCCTCTCTCTCTCTCTTATGTACTCTGTTCAGCCAGGTCTTCAATCAGGGTATTCCAGGCCTCATAAGGGTCCCACGATCCTTACCTAGTCACTGTTGGAAGCATTCAGCTGCCATTCTTGAAGGTTCTTCTCAGTTTTCTCTCTCCTGGGTTAGAAAATCAAAAAAACTTGTAACTTCACGACCAACCATCATAATACTCTCAACTTTGGGGGTTTTTGTACCCTCCCTAGGGACTATCTACGCCCAAGAGTGCAGCTCAATTGGACTCCTACAGACCTGGCCGCACCTCTCTGCCCAACTCTATAGCAGGTCTTTCTCTCTCCTTTCGGGTTGGGTTTTGGGCTGGTTTTGCTCCTATATGAGTATTGTATCCTTGGGAGTTTATTTGATGGTATTATTTCTTTGTTTCCTAGTCCTATTTGTCTTGTTTGGGATTGTAAACTGCGGAGTTAGTTACTTGTAATCTACTCTTGCATTAGTGTTAGGCAACACATTTAGTTGTTTGGTGATAACTGGTCTCCTATTTACATGAAATTTATTAAATGCTGAATATTTCCCAAAAATTGTCTGATGGAATTTATTTTTAACATGCCATAAATACACTCGCGTTGCATATTGCAAGAAAAGAAATAAAAGAGAAATATAAAATTTTTATTGCAAATTTTCCCTATGAAAGGGGACAAACGTGGATACACTTAAAGGGGATGGGGAATAGTGAAATCCCTAAAAATATGAAAAATTCCCAAAAAATCCTATAAAATTTCAATCCTTAGAGCTCCCTCCCCCTCTTTTTTGCAAGTCACGAAGAAAAAGCTATAAATAGGTAGCCCCTCTCCCTCCTCATTCGGGTAGAGTCTCCAGACTCTCCGCCCTTGAGAGACCCCCTTATAGTCTTTTGGAAAGCCTCATAAACGCCATCCGACTATTGTTAGAAAATTCCCAAAAAGTTCTTAAAATTAAAAGAATACCAATAAAATCAGAAAAATTCATAGAAGCTTAGAGAAGCCTTAGGAACCTTAGAAAACCCCCTAGAAACGCCAAAGATCCCAAAAAAGCTTGGAATGCCCATGTAGTGCAGAAACTCTGTATATGTGCTGTGAAACCTCTACGACTTGGAGTTTGCACCCTCTGAGCTTGGGGGTAACCTCTTGACAATGAGAAGTTTTTTGAGTTAGGTGTGTCTATTTCTTATTTTATTAGGTTTAATAGTGAAAGAATCTTTTCCAAAGGTTGCTTCATTATGACCAAGTGGTCATGGGTTCATCAAGTTAGGAAACAACCTCTCCGCAGTAAGGCTGCGTACATTATGACCTTCTCCAGAACCCACAGTGGCAGGAGCTGCGTGCACTGGGTACACCTTTTTTAATAGTGAAGGGATCTTTTGCAAAGGTTGCATATTTTTTATCCACAGAGGAGACTTTCAAGAAAAAATCCACATGACAACATCATTGCCTCAGAGGGACTTCCCGAATGACTGTCAACCCCTTTTTTGGTGATATTTTCTACTTCCACACTCCGCCTCCCTTTTCTGCTGGGGTCAAGTTTTTGTGGATGGGCTGCCTTGGGGGCCTCCTTCCCCACCATTCAGACCTTTTATTGATGGGGATTTGACCAAGCAAATGGCACCAATAAAGATTTGCTTTGAATATTCAAAAACAAAGAAAAAATCCCTTAGCCAAATCATTATGATTTCCCGTGATTTTCCTTTTCAATTTATGTGCGTATTGATACTTTTATTATTCGGCCTATGTAATTTGCTATTTGTTTTAATTATGCATAGTTTTATTTTCTCCCTCATTTTAAGTTTTTTGTTTTATTTTATTTTCCATGTCCTTTTTGGATTTATTAATATAGTAGTGTTATATCTTGTGTATTAACCTCGAGCTGGAGAATATTTCCATGAACATAATCATGCGTTGCCAAACCAACAGAATCCATTCTCCAGCCCTTCAAATGCATCCCCATTTGGTCCTTTAAAAGGGTAAATTGTAATAAATATTTACTCTTTTTTTTTTTTAAATGGTATTTTTGCAAAATGCAATGTGCATATATGTAATACTATGTATGTCACTTTAAATTAAATTTCTATTTGAAAATTTCTTGAAAATATTTATTATTTAATAAATATCAAGTAAACAGAAGACTGGTTTTCACCGGGCAGATTGGGGTCCCTAAAACCTTTCCTAAACTATGACTTATTGGGATCATGTTCTCTTGGTCAGACTAGTTATCCTAAGAGTCATTTGGTGTTAATTACATTGTGGGGCCTAGACTCTAATCTAGGTGGCGACTCAATATCTTTAGAAGTCGATTTTCTTTTGGAAGGGGAGGCATTCTTTTAATTTCACAATGGCAACTCAATATTACACTGGTTGATCCTGAGAGCCAAACCACTTGGTGTTCAATGCTGTTAGTCCCTAAACACCAAGGTTCTCACACACATCATCCAGTTTTTGTTGATGAATCATGCTATCTACGTTAAGAGGTGTGCTTCGGGGTGAGGGAGGTTGAAGAGCATCTTTTTTTTCCTTTGAAATTATGATGACCTGGAGTTTCATTTGAGGGCTGGTAGTGTTTGAAATTGGGGTTTAAGATTTTGCGATATGTTAAGAAATTCAGCTTATAGCTTTGATTTCTGCTATTCTGCAATATTGACCAATTTGGTTATTTTGGTGAAGTCCCAACTGCCACCAATTTTTTTTTTTTTTAAACCTCCCCAAATTTGATGTGCATTGTTCTGGACGTGACTTGGTTGGTATTGATTTTTAAATATCTGGTTTCCATATCTTCCTCCAATATCTCATGAGGAAAGAAAAGAAGTTGGGAGCCACGAGTTGAAAAGCTCATAAAAATCATTTGTTCATTTCAGTGATACCGATCCAGTTGCATAGTTGACATTGGGTTGAATGGTAGAAGTCTTCTGCCCTTGCTTTCTGAAGGCCCCTGATTTTAAAAGCAAATTAAGGTAGTTTCAATTTTAGTAATCTAGCTTGCTTTGCTACCAGTGAATAAGGGCATACCCATTGCACAAGGCTCCTGCCATTGCGGGGTCTGGGGAGGGTTGTAATGTACGCACCCTTACCCCACTTTGCGGAGACGCTGTTTCCCGACTCGAAACCTCTACCAATAGGTTGCAATGGAGCAACCTTACCGCTACTTGGAGAGGCTGTTTGCTATCAGTGAATGGTAGTGGCAATCGTCCTAACCACTGTAATGGTTCAGACGCATTCTGGTGTCTGTCAAAGATGCAACTTCGAATTGGTAGTGCTGTTTCATGTTTGGTACAGAGATAGGAGAAGACTAGTTGGTGGGTGGATCACCATCAGACCTCTCATGAAGGTGTTTGTAATGGCCCAATAGCCTGCTCCTTAGCAATGTCTATATGACGTACATCTGGACTTCACATCTCATGATTTCCGTTTCAATAGAATTGTCAGATTTTTATCTTTATTTTCTTATACATAGAGTTTGTGGAAATCTACTTTGGCCTGAACTAATACGAGTCGTCTCTTCTCACTGGCCATAGTTCAATGCCAACAATATGATGCATGCTGGGATCTCGTTTTGGTATTCTTTTTAGCTCAGCAGTCTTCTTCTGATTCTTTGATGAGTGCTTGTATCTGGCTAACAAATTCGGTGGATCAGACGTAGTCAGGTGTCTGCTGTGGACATGATTGAATGGTAGCCACTGTTTCATGTCTGGTATAGAAAGGAAAAGGATAGACAGTGGATGAGTCTTTCATCCTTCATTTGGATCTTCCAAAAGGTGTCTGTTGTAATGCCCCTAAACCCACCTTAGGTGTAAGGGTCGTCACCCAGTCACAGGATCACTCAGCTTTAGAATACTGAACCAAAACTGAACCATAAACCATAAAAATCCATTTAAACCACAACACACTATCATACACAAACGGAAGACTTATATAACCATTAACTTTTATCCGACCCAAATGTTTAGAATTAAATGTGCTAGTGGTACTACAAATTAAAGAAAAAATTTCAATTACATCTTAATTAATCAAACATCCACCACATATCCAATATTCAAAGGTACATTATTCCAACTCAAAAGAAAAGTTCGATATTTCAATTTATAACCATGGAAATAAAATAAAATTCTAATTTCTTTCATCAATTTGTGTGTCTTTGCCATCAGCAATCTCAATTTACTCCTTGCACTGACAAGGTTCTTGTTCAACATCATCTGAAAGGTTGGAAAGGGTTTAGCTTGGGAAAGCTTAATGAGTGAAAGGGAAAACATAACCATATATATAGATTGAGATGATGCATTTCAAAATAAATTGCCTTTCATGCACTTGTAACATATCATGCTAATTAAGGAAATAACTCAAGAAATAAAAAAGAAAAAAATACCGAAGGAAATGTGATCTCTATTTACTTCCATTTTTTTTAAACCATTTGATAAAAATCTGCTCAAAGTGAACTACCAATAAGAACGCGAAAGGAAGGGGCCAGTGGCTTTGGCTCACGTAGTCTGGTACAAGGCTCCTATGGAGGGGAAAACCTTGTTCTTATGTAGCGGTCCGCCTCACTATCTTTCCACTCTGACCCTACCCAATTGCTCCAATGAATTAGAAGTCAATGGGAGACTCACATAGTCTGGTACAAGGTTCCTATAGAGGGGAAAACCTTGCCCTTATGTAATGGTCCACCTCACCGTCCTTCATTCTAAACTCATCCTAACCATTCAACCCCTGTTGGTAAGGGAGGTGGTACAATTCATGCAACAATTACTATGTAAGACATTTCATTTCACATCACCTCGTGATAAAACAAGATATGTTCCAAAACATTTATACCACATCATTTCATAAAACAGTAAATAAAGATAAGCTTATGAAACATAATATATAGAGATCCTGTTTAGTTCCACTCAGCTGATGTCGCTCCATATACCGATCTCATCGATGGCAACACCAATAATTTCTTCCTATAAACAACCATATATTTATCCTCAATACAAATCCTATCATGATTCATTATTGATTAATACATCTCTTTTCCCCTCTTATTCCTTCCTACTTTATACCGTTATAATTCTACCAGTAGATATAATTGTACTGATTTGATAAAAAAACACATCTCGACACCTTAACTATCTATACTTCTAACCAAATTTTATATACAACTATATTCACCCTTAACTGAGATCTCCGTCGAGAATTGTAACTAACACCAAAGTTTATGTGTATTTTATGTGCAACAAAACTGACACACATAGACTTCCAAAAAAATTTATGCGAGAGGAAATAAAATTGTAAAATATTATTTTCCAAAATCTAAATCATTTCTCCCTTTTACATAGTTAAACCATACCCTTATAGGGATACTACCTAAAAATATCAGGGCTAAAATCTATGTCCTTCATGGTCTAACATAAGGTCTAACTTATGGTTCCAGAGTCCTGTAGAATCTCTGCTCCAATAGTACAAGATGCATAAGTCATACATACTAACTCCGATTTAATCCATAGGCTTTTTCCTCCTTAACCTAGACTCATTGAGCTTCAACATATCCAAAAATCATGATAAAAAACAACTTTTAGGTCTGAATACTATCACCCTCAATCTCAGGCACTGAAACTGGCCTCTTCTGCAGCACAGTCCCAAAACAGAAATTTTAAACCTACCAAACGAAATCACATGAAGCTAAAATTTTTCAGAAACCTTAATAATCCTATTATCACCATTCACAAAAAATTTCTAGTCCAAACTCTATTTCTTGTAGAATTTATTGGTGTTTTCCGAGTATTGGACAGAATCAGCCCTCCTCAGTGAACGTGTAAAAAAAAAAAAAAAAAAACAAACAATGCACACGGATTTTACGAGGTTCGGCAAGGTTGCCTACATCCTCGGTGAGATGAGATCCTGCTTCACTATCAATGGAGAATAGGGTTACAACGCTCGTCTTCACTCCTCTCAGTATTGCTTGCATTACAGAGAAAGAAATCCTCGCTACAAATATATAGCGAAAAAACCCTAATCCGGAAAGTACACAATTGCCCTCAAATAAAAAATTCGAGCGGGGGGCTGCGCCCCCTTACACCCCCTGCTATGCAGGGGGGCCTCCTGCCCCCTTGCAATCCCCACGGCCCGCTAATCAGCTAGCGGGATCGCCGTCCTGCCCGTCTAGGTGCTGCACCAGTACTCCCTGGATTAAACTGCGACGGAATACAAGACATCATACACCAACACTTACTACGACCAAGCACCTACCATAACGACCAAGCCGTTAGAACACCAACCAGCTCATCGGATCAATAACCCACCTTGAAACAAGTGATTTGAGCATAGAAGTCATAGTCCTCAGTTGGCTGCCGGCTAAGAATCTACGAAAGTAGTGAAAAGTCTAAACTAACCCTCATTTTAGGTACTTGTGTTATATCTATTTGTGTGCATTAGTTGTGATTCACGATTATACGTGCTAAATCTGGACTTCACATATCAGTGCTGAGTTTAATATTTACTTCCATATTCATGTCCGTGACTCCAAGTCCACAATTCCATTGTACTCCATGGCTGATGCTGTCACATGCTTTCTCAATAATTATGGCATTTTATTAGGCTTAATGTTTGCACATCATTAATTCCTCATTTGCCACCTAGTTTATAATGATTTGGCTTGCCTACTGCCTGCTTGACAAGTATCTGTTAGGTCGTCTTTGCATTCTAAGGGATTCAAAACTAAAAAGTGGTCACCTAGCAGTGGATCCCATGCACTCTTTGGGCATTTGGGAGATACCCTACTTGCTTGAACCATTTAAATAAAATTTTTATTCTTTAATTGTTTAATGTGAAACAATGGGGGAGATGCTATTAATTGTGTCCCCAAAACATTCTATATTCCTGTAGAAACTAAAATGAAAACAACTTTTTTGTATCCTCAGTGTTTACTGGGTTGGCACTAACTAAGCATTAGTGAATTTCATTAGGTTCATTGGCTTTTGCAGAGTACAATAGTCCTTAATTTTGAGCTCATACTATGAGAGATTATGGCTTTCTTTAATCTTAATAAATAGGTCCTTGCTGATTTCATATGACTTGTTAGTTGCTACTTCTACTTTGGCCTGTGATTGGTGAGATCTCCTTTTTAGTTACATTGTATTTCCTGTTAGGAAAACTAAATTTACTCTGTAGAAACTATTATTTTTCAATTAAGGCTTGAGGAAATCCTGATATTAATTTTCCAGGCTTGATTATCTGTGTAAGAACTGCAAGCGACCTGGGCATTATGCCAGAGACTGTCCAAATGTGGCTGTTTGCAACAACTGTGGACTTCCTGGGTAAGTTGATTCCTTCATCTGGGTTCCCTTCTGTTGAATAATGTTTAATCATCTTTCTCTACTGCCTAAGTATTGATGTAGGGGATGATTTTTCACGACATTTATCTATTTTCCTTTTCCTTTCTAAAGATAGTTTAATTTCCTTCTCCCCCCCCCCCC
>NC_056568.1:1103188-1111363 GCF_013358625.1 Macadamia integrifolia | reverse complement strand
CCCCCCCCCCCCCTCTTTTTTCTCTCTTTTTCCTGATTGATCAAATGGTTTTCATTTACATAAAGTTTTTGTTTGACTACCTGAATTAACTCTGTGTTTTCTTTTCATCTTATTCATCCAGTTGTTCTTTCCTTTCCTGGAAATTTCTTCATGAGCCCATATTTTCTCTATGTGCAAAGAATGAGTGAGTCTTTGGGTGGAATAATGATATATGGTAATGTGTGGCACATTGCTTTATGTACAGTTAAACATACGCCATGCCTTTGGTTGGTAAGAACTACCGCTGGACTGGTCAACCTGGATTGTCTTGTTGAAATTATGTTTGTCATTTTGATTTAAAGATACGGAGTAGAATGTGCTTTCATATGATCTAATGGCTATGTTGAAGTGAGGGCTATGGACTTTCTATTGTAACATGCATAAATGCGTTAGCATGTGCCCGTCACTGTTTTAGTATTAAACCCATTTATGTGTACCAAAAGAGTTAATCTATTTTCATTATTTGCATTAGAGTGAAACTTTTTTACCCTTAGGACTTACCGGTTTCCAATTTTGAAAATCCCGACTTTCAGTTATATTGATCTGTGGAAAGAACTTATATGTTGCTGTCCAAGTTGAGCTTTGACTTCTGTTATTGTAGGACACCTGGTGTGGCCTATCAATCAGTTTGCAATGCCAAACTCTGTATGTCTTCTTGATTCATATTGAATAAAAGCAGGAAATGGTTGAGTTTACTATGTATGAAATGTTCCTGGGCACTGATTTACTCTCATCTGCATAAAGAACTTACCTTAATATGGTGGTTTACTTTTTTTTGTCAGTCACATTGCCGCAGAATGTACTGCGAAAACTATGTGCTGGAACTGCAAGGAACCAGGGCATGTTGCAAGCGAATGCGGAAATGAGCCTATTTGCCATGTTTGTGGGAAAGTTGGACACCTGGCCCGTGAATGCTCAGGCTCTGGCCTACCACCATACGACCTAAGGCTTTGCAACAACTGCTACAAGCCAGGCCACATTGCTGTTGACTGCACCAATGAGAAGGCATGCAATAACTGTCGCAATACTGGTCATCTGGCCCGTGATTGCCCTAATGAGCCTGTCTGCAATGTTTGCAATGTTTCAGGTCATTTGGCTCGCCAATGCCCCAAGTCGGGTCCTGCATCAGAGATAGTTGGTGGACCCTTCCGTGACATTATCTGCCGCAACTGTAGCCAGTCAGGGCACATAAGCCGGGACTGTGTAGCAATAGTGATCTGCAACAACTGTGGTGGTAGAGGCCATCATGCTTTCGAATGCCCCTCAGGTCGGATGCTTGACCGTGGACTCCGGAGGTACTGACATGGGATTCAAGCAGTTAGTTTCTGGAATTTTTTTGCTAATGGTTTTCAAACCTTATTATTCTGATTTTAAGTTGATTGATTTTGAAGGAGAGGATTATATTTTAATTTTAATTTTCTCATTTTCTTCTACTATCAAAGCTCCACATGTTTTGATTTAGTTCTCTAGGGAATTCAATGTTCTACTGATAGTTGCAGGATTTAATTTTAGTATATGTACCAATAGGCTCATTAGGAATCTGCTGCTGGGTGAAACCTTAATAATATTTGTAGGGAATGTTATTGGACTTGGATTCTCTGCAGTGTGCCAGCATGTCCAGTAGATGCACGCACCCCAAGTGCTTACCAAATGTAGGATGCACACTGGGTGCACTAGCATGCTGGAGCCACGGGCCCACAACCTTAGGCACAGGGTTTGGTCGATCTTATAGAGGAAACTCTCATATGGCTCACCCTGAACTTATATTAAGAGCTCATCTGACCAACATAACTGATTTACATTTATATTTCACCTACCCTGCTTCATATCCCCCATCAGCAAATCCTATGCATCTCCTTCTCTCTCTCTCCCCCTCCCTCGTCCTCTCCATCCCCCGTCTCACTGCTGCCCTCTGCATCTCTCCCCTTCCCTGACTATCGGTGTCCTTGTCCAGGAGAATGGATGGGATAGGTGGAGGGTGGTGTGGTGTTGGAGAGATGGCTGAGATGCACTCGCTCCATCCAACTATCAGTAAGGTGTCGGCATGGGAAATTGCACTACACTAGTAACATGTAGATCGCCCTTATAACATTTTAAGATTTGATTTCTTAGCTTCTTATGTACAAATTGAAGTTCAATTGCGAGGGAAATAAAGGGATAAGAAGTGAAAATAAATGAAGATTAAAAAAAGATACAATAGTAACCACTACTTAATAAGATAATGTAACTAACTCTGAAGTATTTCAAATGTGGTTATTCAATTTCATAATCTTCCACCAAAAAAAAAATTGTTATTCAATTTCAATCAACTTTCGTTGATTTAAGAAGGAAATTAAAGATTCTATTTATAAAGTGAGCATCATATTTGATAAGGGAAAAAGAAAGTTGCTTAGTCGCGTGGCCCCTTTGCTCAGACAGCACAACTGTCTTACCCCTTGTGAAATCGTAAATCTCATCCCTATTAATGCGTGTCTGTGTACTCTCATTGCCCACCTCTCCATGTTGGTGTAGGGGTTACACAATCAGGCAACAATCTCTTATCCATAATAAGAGTTTAAAGTAAATCACACATCACACAATAGGATCATATGACAATTATATATTTTCTATTTTTTTTGGTAAAATTTCCCTTCAATTTACTTACACAATTAGGAATTTTTTTTTTTTTTTTTTTTTGGGAGGGGGTAAAATTCTATCTAGGACCCGTCATTATGTCATAGACATAGGGATGTAAAATGACTACTATGCCCTTCTTGGGACATGTGTCCTAAGTGTTCGGGTGTAGGGGTCGCTTTTGGATAGAAAACATTTTTTTTCTTTGCTCCAAAATAACAATACAAAGGGAAAATGCATGGCAGATTGTAATTTAAGTCTTTTCAATTCTAAAACCCCAATATTAGATTGGCTGTATATATAATCACTTGATGCTATATATGAGCATCCAACATTTCTTGCTATAAAGGTGAAGAGGAGTACTTCGGAAAGCAAATGAGACATGTGTTGGAGGCTCACATGTATAAATCCTACGAGCAGCGGATCCAATTCCAACGTTACTGTACTCCCATGTCATCATCGTCCACCTCAATAATTGTCTTTTTCCTCGATATATAGAAAGTATAAACGGAAAAATAAATCAACTAATGACACCGAAAACTCCGAATTCTACATCTGAACCGGAAAGACTCCTTACCCAAAAACCCAGAAAGACTGGAATGGGAACTCTCTCCCTCTCTCTGCTCTCTTCACAGGACAAGCAGTTCAAATGTAGTGAATAGAAAAGATTTTGAGATTTATTTTTAGGTTTTAGAGAAAGAGACACAGAGAGGAAGAACGAGGGATGTCGACGAGCTTTAGTCCTTCTCGAAGCCCTGGGACTGGGAGTGCGAGGTTTCAGTTTGGCGGAGCTTCGTCGAGGTTAAAATCTTCGTCTTCGAAGAAGCCGCCGGAGCCCCTTCGACGGGCAGTTGCCGATTGTTTGTCCCCTTCGTCTTCTCACCATGGGAACCTTTCCCTTGTTGCTTCTGAGGCTGCCAGAACGCTTCGGGTTCGTAATTCCGTCCCCCTCCTATGACGCTTTGTTCCTGTTTTTAATCTTTATTTTGCTTGGTTCGTTTCCTTTGATCTTTCCATTCGAGTTCGACCGATGTGTTTTGGTTTCAGAACATTGGTTTGACAGAGTACGTATCCATGGATGTGCTTCTTGTTATTTGATTTTAACTTTCAATTTATTTTGTTTCGGAATCAAGTGGAAGTCTATGTTTCAAATTGATTGGGCTGGCGTGGAATGTATTGCTCAAAATGGCATCTTTCGTTTTATACTGATGGATTCAGAAATGCAGTCACTTCTTTTTTATGAGAACTTTGGTGTTTAATCCCTAGAATTGAGCTTTTAATGCTACGTTGCGATTCACATTTCCAGGGCTCTCGTTAGAGGGCACTGGAAGCGGGTCTCTTGATTTTCCTACTCCGATTATTGATTTTATTTCGTATTTGTATCTGTAGCTGCTTCTATTATTTTCACCTTTCTACAAAAGAAGGGAAACTTAATCTCTGTTTACATGCATCTAAAATTGTTGGAGAAATCGATGATAATG
Organism: Macadamia integrifolia; assembly: GCF_013358625.1. Taxonomy (NCBI): domain Eukaryota; kingdom Viridiplantae; phylum Streptophyta; class Magnoliopsida; order Proteales; family Proteaceae; genus Macadamia; species Macadamia integrifolia. The sequence continues at coordinate 1,107,230 of NC_056568.1, read as the reverse complement.
ACAGTTCTGAAATCACAGATTGTTGGAACTTCAAGTCATGTTACAACCTCGTTTCCTTAAGTCATAATTCGTCCCCACCAACTGTGTGCAAACAGGTTTTTGATGAATTGTCTCCTAGGATACAATGAAGCCCAACACTTGTTGATTATTCTGATTACACCTTGTACAAACGGAATGAAGAATACCATAACACAGGATTTTTTTTTTGGTGCAAAGTGTATTAGGATTGTCAACAACAACAATAGATTAGCCTTTTCCCAACTAAATGGGGGTTGCCTACATGGATCCACGAGAGGGACAATGAAAGGAAACAGAGAGAAAGAAAAGAAGGAAAAAAGAAGAGGAAATGAAAATGAAAGAAACAAAGCAACGCCATAAAGAACACCCCGCCTAAAATTGGTCAGCAACATGGATCTTTGACCTCCAAACAGCTCTGCTTGAGGTCATACTAAAATCAAGATCTAGCCTTTGCATGCCTTGTGTTACAATCTCGTCAGTGGTCATTTTAGGTCGGCCCCTACCTCTTTTAGCTCTTTCCATGTGCATCTGGTCACTCTTACTGGGGCATCCTTATGTCTCCGTTGAACATGGTTATACCACCTTAAGCGACGTTCTCGGAGCTTGTCTTGAATCGGGGCTACTCCTGAATCAGCTATAACCTAGTCATTCCTTACTCTCTCTCCTAGGTTTGCCGCACATCCATCTCAACATCCTTATCTATGCTACACTCAATTGATCTATGTTTCGCTTCTTGTCTGCCCAACATTATGCCCTATACATCATAGTCGGTTTTTCAACAATCATGTAGAATTTTCTTTTAAGCTTTAGAGGAATACGTCAATCACAAAACACTCCATAAGCCCCTCTCCAATTTATCCATCTTACTTTAATTCTATGAGAAACATCTTCTATATCACCTTGCTTATTTATAATTGACTCTAGATATTTAAAATAGTCACTTTGCAGTATCTCTCTCTCCTCAAGTTTCACCACATCGCTTTCCGTCCCTGTGTTACAAACCATATACTATATCTTTGTTCTTCTAATTTTAAGACCTTTTTAACTCCAAGGTATATCTCCATAATTCCAACTTGTGGTTAATCCCTGTTTCTTTCTCATCACCAAAACAATATCATCGGCCAAAAGCATACGCCACAGAGCATCACCTTGGATGTCTTGGTTAAATCATCCATGATAAGCGTAAACAGATGAGGGGCTTAAAGCTGAACCTTGGTGTAATCCAATTGTGATTGGGAACTCATTACCTTGACCTCCCACGGTCCTCACACTAGTTGCCACGCGTCCATGCCCTTATGCATGTCTTTTTAATTATATCCAAATATCTACTTGACACCCCTCTCTTCTCCAAAACAAGCCACATTAACTCTCTAGGGACTCTGTCGTAGGCTTTTTTTAGGTCGATGAAGACCATGTGGAAGTCCTTCATGTAGGTTCTTGAGCTCTCCATGAGTCTCCTTAGTCGGTGTATAGCTCTATTGTGGATCTACCTGGCATAAAACCTAATTGGTTCCCGGAGATATCAATTTCTCTTCTTTGGTCAGCTTCGATAATCTTTTCCCATAATTTCATAGTATAACTCAGGAGTTTTATACCTGTATAGTTATTGGTGGTAGTTGACACACGTCACAATTTCCCCAATTCAATAACATCATCTTCAAATTCAATAATGATCTCCCTGGTCTTTAATAACATATCCACCATAGACCACAAGATGAAATTATCACACTGCCCGTCATCTATGATTAAAATAGTAGATTTTTTTTTTTTTTTTTTGTAGGCAAACGAATTCTGGTCTTAAAAACATGGGTATCCATGGCCAGGTTCAGCTCTAATGCCAATTAATTTAATTCTGAAACTCTAGATTATGGATCTCAGATGCACACTGATGTGGGAGTGTTTCAATGGATTGGACTGAACCCTTTTGGTGGTCCATACATGGATGAACTGGGTGGTCTACTTTGGGTTTTGGTTCAATTGAATAATTAGGATAATCATGTTATCGTTTTGTTGGATAGGTTAAGTAGGACATCAGATTTATTTTTCAAGTTTCCTTATTTGAATTAGTTTCCTAGTTAGAGAGTTAACTGTCTTCATTTTTAGGGTCTTCTATTTCTTTTTATATATGGTATAATAATTAGGATAATCATGTTATGTCTCGGTCTTGGGCCTGACCGAAACCAGGTCCGAAACCGAGATCTCAGTCCTTGCTAAAAACAGAACTCTATCTAGCTATTAAGTATTCTAATTTAGCTGAAACACTTATTACTAATCCAGTATTCTAACTTTATCCCCACTTTATGGGCTTATAAATTAGGCCCATTACAATGAAATTAAAAATAAAAGGCTCAACCTATGATATAACTACCAAAAGGTCAATTTCAACCCATTGGACTACCACCGGCACCTCATGGGTCTCCCTAGTGCAAAGGCTTCCATACGGGCTTAATGTCTAACGCAGCTGCATTACTGCAGTTTGTTTTTATAGCATCCTGAGTGTACAGGTTGCTTTTTTCAGATATATCAATCCATTATTTCCCTTTAAAAAAAAAAAAAAAGGCTGGTCACTGTGTCTTGTGCTCACTATGTAGTTTGATCATAATTGTTATACTTTCTTTTGACCTATCTGCTGTCTATGTGCACTAGATTCACCAGATCATCTTTGTTGGATGTTACATCAAGCTATCTTTTTGGTGGCAGGACTATCTGGCAGCCCCTTCAACAACTGATCTGGCTTATTCTATGATTTTAGACCATGCACTTGCGGAGAGGGAGCGCAGGTACTCCTAACATTCTGTGGTAGTGATGTGCAATTTTGTAAATGAAATTGTAATTAATGCAAAAAAGTATTTTGTCCCATTTTTTAGCACATGCAGTTGTATTTTGACCTGTTTATATACTCCTGCTCCTCTTCCTTCTATCCTTATTTTGTTTTAATAGATTACAAGATATTATTTTTTATATAGCTGCTTGAGGGCCACAGATCATACATTGGTTCTATGTATTGTGTTCCTGATACGTGAAAGAGGATCTTAACAGTCCTTTTGTCGATGATTTACTGTTTGACCCTGATTTAGCAACCAAAACATGGTAATTTTATATATCTCTAAGCTTCAGATTAGAAAAAATAGTGAATAGATAGAATATATTGGTTCCAAGGCTAATTGCTGCCTATGCATCCACTCATCAGCTCTGTTGTGGTTCTGTTCGTGGCGATTATCCCTTCTTCTTGGATGCAATACTACAGGAAGAGTACAGGAAAATTAATCAATTCTATATTGTTACGGGATTAATGTTTGATGCTTCTAATAAAAAGTAATATTTATGAGTTTCTTTTGTAGCTGTTAACGGTCATTTTGGATTTACTAGAAGCCTTAGAAAAATCGAACTTATTGTCTGCAAGAAAATTAGCAAAAGCATCTAGCTATGTTTTAGGTTAACTCTCATAGCTTGGTATTTAGATGCTTATTGAGCATTTCATAGTCCACATGTCTTAGAAAGACTTTCCATTTTCAAGGAAAACGGGGTGTTGGTTGTTAATTGTTTTTCAATAAATCCACTGCTTGGAAAGAAAAGTTATTTACCTTGAACCCAATTGATTGAGGCTCTCTTGTTACCTGGCGTTAAACTCATTCTGAAATAAAGTTTACTCAACTAAACCTGCTCCTGACTAAATGTGGTCAGCTACATGAATTCTTTTATGCCATTTAACTCCTTTGTATTTTTTTATTTTTAAAATTTCATGTGATTTATTTCCCCATTGTTACTTGTTAAAATTTACTAGCATTCCTTTGGTTTTCATTCCCAAATCCAATTTGAAATCGCATGAGGGAGCATTCATGTACACTGTATTCACCCTAAGAAATGCATATTGTTGTGATCCTGTGCTCTGTCCAATTGCTAGAGTACAATGTAAAGTGTGTGCAAAGACTTGGATGCAACCCACATGGTTACCGTGAGGATTCTTTTATTCTAAGCATTGATCCATGGATCATATTGTTCAACCTTTTTTTTTTTTTTTTTT
>NC_056568.1:1089330-1103168 GCF_013358625.1 Macadamia integrifolia | reverse complement strand
CTGATTTTTCAACCTTTTTTTTTTTTTTTTTTTGATAGGTAACTTTGTATATTGAATAAGAAAAAGAATTACAAAAAGAGGCAACTTCACCCACCCCCTTTAGACAAACCTAAATAGGGGTAGAGAAGTCCCTTAACAAGCAGGACAGGCCTTGCATACTGCCATGTAAAAGTTATATACAATCACTTCCCCATTACATTACTTCCTAAAATAAACAGTGCGGCATATTGTTCAACCTTGGTAATAGGCATGAAGTGTTTGGTAATCGGCAACACACATGGGTGTTTGGTAATCGGCAACACACATGGTTACAGTGAAAATTCTTTTATTATAGGCATTGATCCATGGAGCACATCGTTCAACTCTTGGTAATTGGCATGATTTCATGTATTTTATTGAAGGTACTGTTGATTACCCGGGTGGAGGTTGTGGAAATTCCTAGGCCTTCCCTATATCCAAGAGTTTATAGGGATGTGAGCTTCTTCTTCTCTCTAGGGGTTCTCCTCCTTTGTCCCCCAAAAGGAAAAAAAATCATTCAATGTTAGAAATGGGATGTTTAGTACATGTCCTAACCCCTTTTCTAATAGTAATAGGATTATTAATAGTATCAACATCAATTGGAGGATCCGTATTACCTGACTAAGATGAAGGAGGTGAATCTAGGAGGACTGATGAATTTGGCAGGTCGTTCGTAGGCTGTTTCTTCCTGCGAGAATATGTGAGCGAGTCCTTCTTGGGAATATTCTCCCCCTTACTACTATCTAGGAGAGGCTGCTCCCCCTTGAGATGGACAATGTCAATAGCAAACGAACTTGAAGGAAGTTTTGGCATGACATTCTTGAAATAACCTAGAGGGGGGGTGAATAGGTTATGGTAATGGAAATTTAAATCTTTTCGAATTACGTATCCCAAGTGTGATTGCAAAATATAAAATACGGAATAAATAAAATTCACAACCACACAAGACCAAGATTTATAGTGGTTCGACTCAACCTGAGTCTAGTCCACTCCCTACAAGATCCTCTTGTAAGGTATTCCACTTGCTCTTCCCTTTCAGTATAGTAGGTAGGGAGGAAAACTTTTACATAATCTTTTAAGGATAAGAGAATCCTTACAATCTCCTTTACAGGTAGAGAGGCACCTTTACAATCCCCTTTAAGGTAGAGAGACACCTTACACTCTTATAAGGACAAGAGAATCCTACACTAGCCTAAGTATAGTCTAGACAAATGTAAATGAAAGATAAAGTGGAATAGAGTTTTTCGAGTTATCACGTGCGGTGCGTGCAATGAATATAAAATAATTAAAAGAATGCACTTTAGTAGTCTCCCTTTGTATATGAAAGGTAATGGAGACTTCCACACAACTATGAGTTCTTGGAAATTGGATTTGACCACAACAATTGAACTCAATAGAAATACTTGATTCTCATTGAATGGATTTTGAATATGATTGTAAATTCTCAGTTTATTGTTAATTAATGAATCCATTAGTGGGGTATTTATATGGATGAAGGTTGATTTCAAATTGTGTAGGAGAATCACCAATTTTGGGAAAGAAATTAGCCTTAACGGGCATATTTTTCCTCTATCGGTAATTACCGATAGGATGGATCAGGTGACCGTTGGACAAAAAGATCCGTTAGGATTTGAAAAACTAGTCGTTGGACATTGGCTGAAACCATCCGGGAGCAATCCGGTTAACCAGATAGATTTCCGGTAGTTATTGGATGGCCTCTGTTGGTCTATGTTTGATATGCTCCCTATTCACAGAGCTCTACTGGTAATTACCGGATCCTGGCAGTAGTTACCAGTAGACCTCTATTTTGTGTTTTAATTGTCTGGCAGTTGTTCAATTGACCATATCTTTTTCATAAGAGGCCCAATTGGCTTGATTCAAGTTGTGGTGGTCTCACAACTCGATTGTCCACATTTTTCTAGTTAAGTCCATTTCTTAACAATGCTAATTTGAATAACTAAGATAACCTCAGTGTTTGGTCTAGGCACGGTCAACACACTTAAGGGCCTTTGTCATAGGTTCCTCCTAGAGTTAATCCAATGCATGCGTTATGAGTGTAGTGCGTGCAATGTGTATTGTTACAACCTATTCTAAAAGTCTTCTAATCTTCAGCCTCTTCTTGTATCCGTATCTTCAATTCTTCAGCTTCTTCTTTGTGGTTCATTGGCTACATGCTCTTTGTCTTGAGGTCAAGCAACATGTCATTGGTCCTTCACCTGACACTAGGTAGATTACCATTAGAATATCACTTGTTTTTTATCATCAAAACCAATACGGAATGTGGTTTCCCCAACAATTCTCCCCTTCAAGAGGTGACTGATAATAAGGTTCTAACTCATGGAAGGTAACATCTGTGGTAAAAAAGAGGTGTCGAGAGGGAGGATGGTAGCACTTGTAGCCCTTCTGGGAAGTTGAGTAACTAATGAAGATACAACGGAAGGCGTGGGGATCAAGTTTAGACAGTGAGGGAGAGGACTATGGGTTAAATGAGAGGCAGGGGAGGGATTTGGGAGATGACTAACAGGGGTATGAAAATCTAAAACATTGGAGGGAACCTTGTTGATGAGATATGTTTGTAGTGAGGATAGCATCCCCCCAATAAATTTGGGAACTTCATGGTAAATAAAGGGGAACGAGTAACATGCAGAAGGTGATGGTTCTTCCGCTCATGGATACAATTATGTTCCAAAATGCGAACACAAGAGAACTAGAAAAGAATACCTTGGTCATCAAGATATTGGCGAAAGCTAGCATCAATATAGATCTGAACCTTGGCATCAAACTGGGAACGGATCATAGTAAGAAATGAGTGAAATCAAGTAAATTCCTTGTTGGAGATTGCCATTGTTGGAGTATAAGATTCCTATATTCGCTACTGTGTCGTTACCATTTCATTTAAAAGCTCGAACTTTAGGGAAGGGCAATGTTAATGTATAAATTAACACTCCCCCACACATGCAGGCCGAGACCCCATGGTCCTTGCACATGAAGCTCATGTGGCATTTCCTTCATGGGCCACTGATGGAGAAGAAATGTCGGGAGAAATCTTTCGATGCACTTCCTCAGAGTCGAACACTTGACCTCCCTGCTTTGATACCAAGTTGAATTATGAGAGAATTATTTGGCTTGTCAGATTTGATACAAATCAGCTTTATTTATAATATGAGAAGGGGTTGCAAATATGGGATGCTAGTTAAGGATGAGTCACAATCCTTATCCTACCTTTTACACATAGAATCTACTAGATACTTTGTACCTAGGTACTTTAACAATATATTTAAGTTATGGTACTCATGGTTGTCAAGGCATCATGCTGCCTTAGCATTCAGGTATTCTTTTTGGGTCTAGGCGATGCCTTAGTGCCAACGCTATTTTAGTACGAAGTATGGGCTCGAAATGTTATTAAACCAGGGTTGACAGTAATTCATACCAAATATGCTTACTTAAGATATTATTCATAAATAAGCAAACACCTCCCAAATGAATCTAATAAAAATAGTTGAAAAGTAAAATTCAGAAAGAATAAAAACTCAACTCTACAGCTCAAGAATAAAAGCTATTTTTTTTGTTGTAGGAGTGATTTCAACTTTCAAATGCTATGGTGTTTCTTAAATCTAAAAATTTTATAAATCTTATTGTGATAAAACATTACTAAAAACCAAAAGACCTGTAAAATAATCTTTTGTTTTGATGTTTAAAAGTTTATTTCCATTCAGGGTGAATTAAACAACATTCATGCAAACCAAATAAGCTTTGACCAGAACATAACTCCTTTAATATAAATCACATTAAAGCAATCTTGGATTTATTGGAAAGTTGGTTTTGTATTTCTACCTAACACAAAAAGTCTTATGTAAAAATAAAATCATTTGACCAGTCAAACTTATTAGAGAACAATAACATTTCTCTAAATGTTGATTTTTGATGACTTGATGTGACTTGGTGTTGATTTTTTTATTATTTGATGTGGCTTAATGTTGATTTTTGATGACTTGATGTGGCGTAATGTTGATTTTTTATGATATAAGGTATATATAGCATACGAAATAATGTTAGAAAAAGAGGGAAATAAAAATAACACTTGGGTGCATTGGGCACCCCTCCACCTCCTTGGGTCACCTTGACAACTATGATGCTACCTAAAATTCTTTTGATCCAAAGTGATATTTATCTTATTCTTCTTATGTTACATATTTATTGATGGAAATCTTTCTTGTTTATTCACTTTAAATATCAATAAAGATCTGTGATAGCTACTTCAAATGTTGCTTGACATACAATACAAGTTAGCATGCAGCCAGCAGCCTTGTTTCAAAGGGTTAGCAGTTCAAAATACTAGATTAATTGTATTTTGGTTGTGTAACATTGCTTGAAGCAGATAAGATATCTCAGTGAATATGGTTGTCAAGACCAACAATTAAAGTTGATTGTTTTCATACTTTTTCTGGGGATGTTTATTTCCTATAAATGCATGTTATGGTTTTTTAACCTGCACAAACATCAATTCCATGTTTTTCATTGTAGAGTTATGTTGAGTGTTGTTTGATTGATATTATTGTTTTCTATTCTAATGCGAATTATTATTTGCACTAGCCCTGCTGTTGTTGCAAGATGTGTGGCACTTCTGAAGCGATATCTTCTTCGGTAAGTTCTGCTGGCAGTAAAATTCTTTGTTCTTATTAGTTGTGATGTTTTAGATACATGAAAAGATCCACTATACTTATTGAACATAGCAATTTAATGCATAAACCATCTTTACTATCTCAATGGTTACCATGCCCATTTTTTACTTTTCACTAGTGAACCATCCAATGTAGAAATCATCGAACTGATGGTTCTGCTGTCCATCCTACTGTCAAGTGTCTACATTTTCCTGTTCTAGAGATTTCCAAGAACAGCAGTTACAGAGCTCTTTTGGCTGCTGTCTTCTGGTCAAGGGACTCCTTTAGGGTGCTGAGAAATACCCCAACATATGGGTAGGAACTGAACCCTGATCAGGAAGTTATGTTGGATCACAGTTCTGTCCTGAAAACTCCTTCAAGAAGCTGCCACAGGGTTGTCTTGTCCTTCTAACCAACTGAGGTTTTTAGCCTTGTAAGTGACTTAACCATATCCTAAGAACCTCTCAACTCAACAGTTTTAACAGAAATAAAGAAAGAAACAGAAAACAGAATTGATGGAGGGCGAGAAAGAGAATAAGAATGGGGGTTTGGGTTGGGCATCCCACCCTCTCAAGTAGACTCTCTCAGCTATGAAGATAACATCATTAATTTTATGAATTCAGATCTGATCCCAATTACAATCAATGGATGTTTAAATAGCCTTACAGCTGGTTACCAGGGGGGGAAAAAAACCCCTCAACTGATATAAGACTTCTAATTTGACTTCCAACCAATAAAAAATTAGAGACTAACAACTTTGTTTAAAAAGAATCCATAAAAGAAACTAATTTATGGAAATAAAATAGAAACTGATATCTTTTTTTAAGAAGCCTAAATAAGGAAACAGACTTGCTGTCTCAGTAAGAAGAAAAGTAGGAACAATATATTTTCCTTGTTGAATTGATAGGCAGCTTGAGGACTTCTAGGAAGCTGTGATATCTTCAATCAATTGCTGAGCTGGCTGGTCTTCTAGAAACTTCACTTGAGGACAAAATGATGAGAAAAGGAAGCTGCTTGATGGAGGGGAAGGCAGTTGTGCTGATGCTGGATCGATGGAGAGAAAGAAGGCAAATCTGAAACCAGATCTGGGCTTGGTTTGATGGGAATGATTGAGCCAAAAGAAACCATAACAGGATTGAACCAACCTGGCTGGTCTGAAAGGCTCTCCCATCTACGTCACCCCCCCTACCCATTCTTGTGAGTTAGATTGGTAATGGAACAACTGAATCTTAATGTGTTTCATGTGGCAGGGCTTCTGTAGCCTGAGAAGAAAGAAGATATACTCATCCAGTCATGCTGGGGTGGGAGGAATGTATTGCCACTGATTTCCTTATATTTGGTGGCAGGTCCTGTAGAAATTCAGAACATAAGAAAATAGATATTTATGCTAGGGTAGAAATTATGCATTTCTCCTGCATGTAGCCAGCACAGATGTGGGAGGTTGAGGACTGCAATTGATGGTCCAACATATGACATCTCGATCTGTTATTCAACCTGATCAGCTGGGTATGGGAATATAATGGGCCACGAGTTAATCTGTTACCTTATGATGATTATAGCCAATGATAATCTTTGCTTGTGGATATTCATAAAAATTGTATATTGGTTCAGAAATTACCCAAGTAACCATACAAGGAATTGATTAGTCTGTCCTGGTGTGTGTTCGACCTGCAATTTCTCATCTGTGGGCTTGTCAGAGCCTATAGATTTGATTGTCTTTTGACCCATTTGGATTTGTGCCCATGGACGGAGGGATGAAGGTTACTTTCCATCTTGACATGATTATTCCATAAAATAAAAATAATTACCTTTAAAATTTGTTGTTAAATCTTATGACGTTCTCTTCCCCTCCCCGTTGCAGATATGTACCCCATGAGCAGACTTTGATGCAGATTGATCTTTTTTGTGTAAATTCAATCTACGAGTGTGATCCTAGCACAAACCGAAGAGTATCACCGTGGTCAAAATCATTTACTCAACACTCTGGAGCATCAGCCTCTGGGAATGCTTTGCCAGCATCTAGCTTTGCATCTGGCGCACTTGTGAAGTCATTAAATTATGTTCGGTCTCTTGTGGCTCGACATCTTCCAAGAAGGTCATTCCAACCAGCAGTTTTTTCTGGGCCCTCCACTGCATCAAAACAGTCACTCCCAACATTGTCTTCTTTCTTGAGCAGATCCTTTAATTCCCAATTAAATCCTATGGTTGCCAGTAGCAGGGAATCTCCTGAGACAAAAGAAGCATCCAGTTTATATTCTTCAAACTTGTCAAATCTTGAAAGTGTTGATGGTTGGGAAGATATTGACTACATTTCTGTGGATGCCTTTAAATGGCGGTGGCTTGGAGAAAAGCAATCATCACTAGTCATGGCAGAAAGGTAATGAACTCTGCAATTTACATTTGATTTTGCTTGTAGTGGCCCTGAATTTTGTTTGCATAGTGATGTTGCTTCACTCCTCCAAAATACAGAGATGGCATTGCAAGGACCCAAGATGTAAGTTCGCATGATTTCCTTGAAGTTGGTGCCGCGGCTCTACTTGTTGGGGATGTGGGGGCTAAAATGAAGACGAAACCTTGGACACACACTCAAGATGTACCTGATATTGATCAAGTATTGAGGCCTTCAACAGTCACAACTGCCACTAATGTGGCTTCAGCTCATTCTCACTTGAGGGCAATTGCTGAATCTAAACGCTCAAAAACTGACCCTTACTCAATTTGGCATGTTCTTCCTACTCCATATTATTGGGTTGCTCCATCTTCCTTTTTTTTAAATGTGAATATCTATCTGCCAATTCTGTTCTTGCACTGATCAATGTAGCTGACCTCATTTAGTTGGCATAAGGCTGAGTTGTTATTCTTGTGAATATCCATCAGCCTGAATTGATGTATGTGAAAAGGATATTTTGTCTATCTTTTATTATATCTCAATTTTTTTTTTCTAGATAGGCCGCTTAGGAGAGTTGAACTCATGACCTCTAGTATGTATCTCAATTATTAAGGATGTGAAATCTGTTTTCAGATTTAATTTATTAATAAAACTATTGTTTTAGGCTTTTAGCCTCACCAGTTTGTGTACTATCAGTACTGTGATTGTATTTCTTGTCACCTGAAAGATTGACTGATGAGAAAGAAACCAAACAAGATTATTTTGAAATACAAATGAAATGAATGACTTCTACTATTTTATGGTTCCATTATGAATTATTCATCGTCTACTTTTAATACATATCAAATATTAATTTTGATAACAATGGATATTGACACTGCGACTGTTTACCAAATCTTTATGGTAGTTAAGTTGAGCTTAATAGCTGTTATAAAAAATCAATATTGAGATGCAAATTGTGTCACAAATTAGCCAGTGTATTAGGATAAACGATTCATAAAGTATCTATATGAATTGCAATAATTATCATAAAACGATGGGTTGAATGTTAATGTTAAGAAGGGCACAGGATCACCTGCTCACATGCCAAGTTTCAGGCTTTCAGCACTAATGACGTGTGCCACATGGTGAAATGAAGCCTTGCAAATCCATTAAAAAGTGTCAAACATCCTTTCAAAAATGGTTGGATTACAATCTATAATGAAAAAAAGGTTGAATTATATGGCTTAAATTCAAGGGAATTGCCACATAATCCTTGCACTGGCACAGCTAAGTGGACCATCATGGGATGGATTCCTTCACATCCCATGCAAAGAACCTTTTGCCTGATAATGATATTTGGATAGAATTCTGCATTGCACAGCTAGCTACTACTGCTGCTGCCATTAAGATCATCATTGTCATGATGCTTATTGATTTTTTAAAGTTATACTCTGATCCACCTCACATCCATACGCTGATGATCCAACAGTTACAGAGTTGTGCCCTTGGAGCCTTGGTAATGCAAATCATGACTTCATGAGGAAGTCAGCTTTGGTACATACTGTAGGAAAAACAGCGGCTTTGAAAAAATGATCATCTAATCTGTTTAAGATGTGGAGAACAAGAGGATGGCATGGATGGAATTAAGAGAGGTCTTAAAAATATTTTAGGGGTAGATCTTCTTTTATTATGAAGAACATTTTCTTTGATAGTGTGCTGTCTTCGTATGAACTGAGTTGGATGAGAGAACTGAGTTGAAGTTGGATATCCTGTATCAAACATGCTTTTTAGGCTGTGTAATTTTTCTGAGACAGGATCTCAGTTCTCTTGTATGTTGTTATTGTGTGCCAGTGACTATTGTTGTCATCCATCCATTCTTCTGTGTAGTTTTGGTGTTTAAAAGCTTCTCTGAATGCTTTGTTTAATACTGTTTATGTAGATGAGCTCAATCTATTTTGAGATACCTCTTTTTATATAGATGAGCTAATTCTATAATTGAAATATAGTTTTCAAGGCATCACCTAGGTGATGCCTAGGCACCCAGGGGCCTTTGCTGGAAGGGTGCCTTTGTCACCTAAGTGACACCTAGGCAGTACATTGATTTTTCCCCACCTCCAATGCCTAGTATCAGCTTGACACTGTGGAAAATGTAAAGGGCATACCCAGTGCACGAGGCTCCCGCCACCGTGTGGTCTGTGGAGGGTCATAATGTACGCAGTCGTACCCCCACTTTGCAGAGATGCCACGGCATATATGTTTGAAATATAGTTTATGGTATACTGGATGAACTTTTGGATCAGTTTCTTTGGCATTTCATGGATGTCTCACCAACGCTTAAGTGTATAACATGCCTATCAAAAACATTTGAGTATTTTTTCTATCTATGTTGTCTTATATCTCGTTACTAATGATAAAAATACTGGACGGACTTCTGTCAGCATCTTTGGTACTTCATTCATGTCACACCTGATGCACATGCGATGCTTATGTATCTTAAGTTGTTGAGCTGGGTACACATTTTGATACCTTAAAAGCTTTGAAGATGTAAATATCTTGGTTTGAAGTTTGCTGTTCTCAATTTGCAGGGAGGATACCCCAGTCAGCACCTTTCGACCACGTGCTCGACCTCTTTTCCAATACCGGCACTACAGGTATTGTGGAAGTAGTCTTTTATTTTTTGGTTGAAATTGGGGAAGTAGTTCCTCCAATCGTAATCTGGAACTTATTCTAGTATGTGGTATAATATGCAGTGATTGCCCAAATGATAGCTCTACCTTTGCAAATACATTAATTACTTTGTCCCTTCCCTTGTTATTACCTTTTTTCTTTTATTTGATGATCACTGCCAAATAAATTTTATTAAAATTAGAAAGAACAAAGAATTAGAAAGGGATCCCTTAGAAAAAAAGAGCAATAAGCTAATGCAGAACTGGGGCTTGAGAAAACCCTGTTCGGTTTGCATAATGGCCCACTCAAATAGGAGTACTCAATAACCCAAAATGCAGTGGCAATATTGTAAATAAACAGAAGTTATAAAGGTGAATGGCAGAGTTGTAAATAAACAGATTGTTACTGAGCTATTTAGGAGGGACTTAAAGGGAATTAATAAATATTTAGGGGGATAAATTAGGCAGCAACAGAAGTAAAGGATGATGTGGTTACAGTAAACAAAGGTAAGGGCAACTTTGGAAAAGAATTGTGAATACCAACCCTTGACCAAAAGTCCTAGTTTTAGGTTGTCATCAACCTTGCGCTCAATAATGGAGGCGGGAGGCAATTCTGGTTCGAGCCCACTAACCCCTTCGAGGGCTCTTCTAGTGGTCCTGCGAATTCAAGAATAATGTCGAAGCTTCCCACCCTATCAGATGCACAAGTCAGTGGTAAGGATGAACTCTGCCAGCAGCAACTAACTTCACCTGCAACTGATTCCAACGCAAGGCACAGAACCAGATCTGAACCAGGTCTCAAACCTCGTGATAGAACGACCCTGTGGAGACGAGATTCTAGGACTAGGGTCGCCTAGGGAAGGAAAACCCTCTACTAAAATCTCAGTCCAAATAGTTCAAGAACGAGTGAGATCGACCCCCTTGTTTGGGACTGCAACTACTGCACAGTAACAGAGAAAAGGACTACAACCAGGAAAGAGAAAAGAAGAAGAAGAAGAAGAAGAATAACAGAGGAAGATGAAGAATATAAGGAAGAAGAAGAAGAAGAAGAAGAAAAGCAGGGGATCACATACAATCACAGTTATCAGCCATTTAACCAGTCGTTCAAATTATTTCATTCCAAAAACTGAAAACTCCATTATCGATTATAGCAATATAAAGAGAAAAAATCCTCACATAAAATTAAAAGTTGGAAACTAATCTAAAATAGAAACAAACTTAATTGCAAAGGAAATCCTATGTATTTGCTTTCTTAAATATCAACTACCAACCCTGGCCAGACCAGAATTTCAGTTTGGGTTGGTTTTGTTTTGGCTTAGGCCTCCATAATGGGTCAGTCCGGTCCAGCCAAGCCAAGGCATCTGCATCATAAGCACCTTACAACAAGCCAATGCCAGACTACACAACATCCTCAAAAGAAAATAAAACCTTCCCCCTTCCAACTACGACACCCCCCAAAAAAGTACCAGAAGAAAAATAAATATAAGAAAGTCAGATATAACGGAATCTTCAGATGCCTCTGTATGAGGCTTTTTTTGAGTTGGCCATTTAAAATTTTCATGTGATTGCCTTCCTGATCCTTCAACACTCGAAACATCGTTGAACATTGATCCAATTGTGTCCCCCCCCCCCCACCCTCCACACCAAAAGAAAAAAAAGAAAGAATGAATAAAACCAAATGTCTAACTACAATGGCATTCTCCATCTGTTGGTATACTTACAAGTTGGAGAACTTCATTGCTTTGACAAATATTAAAAATTTCCATGCTATGTCAGCTTTTCTCCCACCCTTTCGATATCATGTAAAGAACCTAGAGTTCCCTGATATGAAGTATGACAAGCTTAGTTGTAAATTTTGTGTTGGCAGGCATAATGATCTAGGGACCTAGATGAAATGCTAAAAAAAATGGGTAGCTAATATTGGCCCTAGGTTTGTAGTAGACTTATCAGAAGTGGGATGGCTTTGTAACCTTAGCCCTAATTAAGTGGCCTAGGTTGGGCTAGTTATATAGAAAAAGGTTGGGATTATGTTTCGGCTAAAATCGGGATTCCATTGAAAATCCCCTTTTTTTTTTTTTTTTTTTTCAGAAAAGGAGAAAAGTATCTTAAAATTTTGGAATTCCAAATAATAATAATAAAAAAGGTATCCAGAACATATGGGTCCACCCAGCAAACTGAAAATTAAGCCAAAAATTCCAGAACCAAAATGAAATTGATAACGAAGGTGACAAGAGCTTTGTTATTCCTTCCTGTCGAGATGTTTCTTTCAATCTTTTGATTTTATCATGAAAGGAATAATAAAGGCCATTACATTGGACTTACAGTTCAACTTCATCTCTTTTGTATTTATACATCTGGAAGGTTCGTCATTTTCCATGTCTGAGTTTTGAAATTTGCGAGTTAGAACTCCTGTTATTAAATTTTATCTTTTATTTGCTTGTGCCAGTGTCTAGAATTTGCCACCAAAGCATACAATTTTACTTGCTTAAATATTGTATTAACTAACAGTTTCCTGCGGCAGTAGAACTCCTGTTATTAAATTCTATCTTTTATTTGCTTTTGCCTTGTATTAACTAACAGCTTCCTGTGGCAGTTCTCTGAACTTCTTTTGGCTTCATAATATTTGGATTCACATTTATTTGTTGGAGTATGTGCTCCTAGTTCTTATGTCCTTTTCTTGGACTTGGAACTCTGATTTAAGATTTAATATCTCGTGCCCCTAATCTTGCTAAGCCAACAAAGAGAGATTTGGTGAGATCTCACTAAGATCTTGCATTTTTTCCCCGTCGACTCGGTGGTTGGTCTTGGTGGCCATATGGTCTTTGTAGCCCCTGAAGCTTACCATTTATCTTATTTTAGGCCTTCTAAACACTGTGGAAATATCAATTTTTTAAAAATCAAACATAAAATGATACCTTGACTTCGTACCCTGTGTAAGTAGTCTCCAACTCTTCGGACCCTAGGCTAGTATGCTCTATGGATTGTCTATTCCACAATCCATATTTCACACATGACACAACATCTAATACTTTTAGAAGTTAGAACACATATAATCAATTTAAAAAGTGTCAATACTCGTGAGAATTAAGAATTTAAAAGACATCATAGATAATTACTTAATTGTTCAACATTTAACATTGATGACTATTGACTGATGAGTCACGTTCACATACATTGAAATGACATAAGATAAGCCACATAATTACACAGGTACAGTGCATATTACATAACACACGTAGATATATTACATGTAGTGTAGGAATGAAGCTTGGCAAGCAAAAGCACCAAAATCCCATCAACAATGTGTTTTTTCTTTCAAAGTGTAGCGAGAGAGGGGAGTTCTGGGCTGTTTCTCGATGAGATGAGGTTGAGATCTTGAGATATGGTTGATTTTGTGTCTCGCCTGTTATCTTGTCTAGGAAAATCTGAAAAGAGAGATATTAGCAAGATCTCAGCGAGATCGTCACTATCATCAATAAAATAAATTTTAGGCTTGCCATTCAGGAACTTGTTCGGAAATATTATTAAATGAACCATTATTGTTAAAGAGAATCATTAATAAATATTAAAAGATGCTGCTTCTGCTTCTATACCAAGAATTTGTATGTCAATTATTTAGTTGGCATAATTAAGCTCTCTCCCTCTCTCTTTCTCACCAAACTTTTTGTTGTGTACCAGTGAACAGCAACCTTTACGATTGAACGACGCTGAAGTATGTGAGGTTATAGCTGCAGTTTGCTCTGAGACTTCTTTACCAAATGTGAATCCGATCCTGGTGTCATCCAGACTAAGTTATAATACTGGAAAGCCTTCAATGGATGTTGCAGTCAGTGTCCTTATAAAACTTGTTATCGACATGTATGCTCTCCAGATGCTTCTTCTTTTAAGTTTGCGCTTTATATTTTTGAATGACTATCATGTAGTAACTCATATCATCTTAAACAGACTACATGGTATGTAACCATGCATATATAGATGACATACATGTTTGTGTTTGTGTGTCCACATTTAAATGGTTGAACATGCATAATTTATGTATAATCTTAACTTGATTAGCTTTACATGCTAGACTCAGTTAACACTTGGATAATGCTCAGACCCACCCCCCACCACCCCCCCCCC
>NC_056568.1:1073965-1089310 GCF_013358625.1 Macadamia integrifolia | reverse complement strand
CCCAAAAAAAAAAGAAGAAAAAAAAAGGATTTAGAGTGGCTGAGCTTTGAGGTTGTTGCCATCCCCTGGATCCTGGATATTGGAATTGTTCCTCTCTGCAACTATCTTCTCTTAATCTTCCTAGCATCAACAGAAAGGTTGTGGGTAGGGACTATCAGAGAGTTTGAAGGTTTTGAGCATTCAAAAGTTCTTATCGTTCCTAAGAACTAAGAAGTTCAAGTGCTGATTTGATCCTATATTCATGACTATCCCTTGCACCAAAGATTTAAAGCTTAGGATCCAAGATCACTGTTGATCCCGAGTTGACACAGTTGTGCTTGGGTGGAAACTGTGGTGTACAGACCTGGTCAGCTTTTTTTTTTTCTTTAGGTTTGGGGTGGCGGTCAATGTAATATTGGTGGATTTGAGTTCTGCTGATCCCAAGTTTACTCAGTTGGGTTACCTGATCCAACCCAGATGCTTGAAACTACTATATGTGAATGTACATATAGTGGTTGTTTTTCCAATGTATATGTTGTTGAGATATGTCACGAGTTGGGGGGTTTGTCCCAACCTAGTACAGTTATTTCTGTTCCAAGTTAGACTAGGTTGCTTTGGTATTATTTGGTTTCCTGTTTAGAGTAGGTTCCATATTCAGACTTCAACTATATTTTGTTATAAATAAATGAATTTCCCATGATAGACTACAGTCTAAATCTATCATGGGTTCAGCAATCTCTTCGTCTTCCTCTATTGGTCCTTGTTTGCCACAACTCTTTGATTTTGTTACATATGTAATAATGTGGGTCAGTTAGCTTGGTCTCTTGTCCTAACTTTGAGGCACAATGTAGTAAATAATGCGTGCAAATGGAATTTTTTTATTGACTATTGCATTATTTTGGAAAAATTCAACCAAAATCTGAGTCTTCCATCTTACTCTGTAGTTTGTCTGCTGGATGACATATATAAAATTGGCCAAATATAGATTGTGGTTCTCCCATAAGTTATTTTTACTTAATCACTTAAACTCTATGTAGTTTGGGTTATCTTTCATTTCTTTTGTCTCTTTGCTTTCTCAATATTAGAGATGAAAATATTGAAAACCTTGATTTTCCTTTTGTAGGTATGTGTTGGATTCTCAAACTGCTGCCCCTCTCACTCTTTCTATGCTGGAGGTGATGCCTCAATTGCATTTTGATTTTTGTAGAATGTGGTTAGATTTTCTCAAATTCATGTATTTATTTTCCAGGACATGCTTAGTTCTCCAAGATTGGCTTCTAAGGTTCGTGCATTCGATTTAATTCTAAACCTTGGGGTTCATGCTCATTTACTGGAGCCTATGTTACCTGATGATCCCCCCTCAATTGGAGAAGAATCCTCCCAAGAAGCTTATATTGACAATGGACAGCTGGCAGCTCAAGAAAAGAAAAATATAGATTCTTCCAAGCATAGTGGAACATCCTCTGCCATTGATAAATTTGAGTCCTGGCTTTTAAGCATTCTGTATGAGGTTCTTCTTCTACTTGTACAGGTACACTTTGGCATTCCATATTCTTTGTGAACTTAGTGTTTCTCATGTTTATTGAAAACCTTTTGTCAAGTCGTATACCTTTTGTACATTTTATCACATCCCTAGTGAACTGTTATATTGGACCCAGTCACCCAGATATTTAACGTGCTAGTTAACACCAATTCTTTAGATGATGTGCATGGCTGCATGCACATCCATGTATGTCAGTAAGCCCTCAATGAGCGTATGGCTAAAAGTATTTTGGGTTAAACCAAGATTTGAGATCCATAGCTCATCATAGATGGTGCAGAAACATGGGCCCTTATACATACCGTTTCACTGCCCGTCTCCCTTCATATATCCTTTCAGATTTGATTTGCATTTAATAAGAAAGTAAGGTCATCTTTTAGGCTGGCTAATTTTTTTATATTTTAGTCTTTTAGAAGTTAGGCTGGGGGAGCTGTGGACCTGTGGTATTTGTTTGTGTTGTGCAGGCTTGCATGTGCAGTTATTTCCTCAATGAGTTCTGTGTTCACAGTGGTTTCAGATGGTTCAGGAATTTATAACCTTTGCTCAACATGAATGTGCATATTCATTTTAATAAGGAAAGATTTGAACATTGAAGAAGACAAAGTCCTTACTATATATTATACACTGCAAATTCAAAAGCTAATTAATGTAGAACTGAATTGAATACTCAAAACAGTCCCAAAAATACAAGATCTTATACCAGGGAAAAATCCAGATTCAAGGTAGCCTAGTACTAAAACCAAACAGGGGATCAATAGGTCATGAAACTAAAGTTGAGTGTGAGAATTAGGAAGGGTAATTTCTTCTGAGAATCTGAAAGTATTTTGGATGATCAGATCAGCAAATATGGGTAATCGATTAATAGTAGGGCAAGAGTA
The DNA here is from genome assembly GCF_013358625.1 of Macadamia integrifolia. Classification (NCBI taxonomy): domain Eukaryota; kingdom Viridiplantae; phylum Streptophyta; class Magnoliopsida; order Proteales; family Proteaceae; genus Macadamia; species Macadamia integrifolia. The sequence continues at coordinate 1,086,913 of NC_056568.1, read as the reverse complement.
TAGTGAAGCCAGAAATCTGAATCTCTTAAAAGCTTTAAGAAGTAGATTAAACATTGAGATCAGGTCTGATATATTTTAGAAAAAGAACCAAATATCAACACACAAATCAGCAACTTAAAACATATAGTCAATCCTAAGAAATAGGTCTATAATAAATTAAGATAGGGACAGAAATATGAGAAATCACAGATCAGGGAATCCACAGGTCAGATGGACCTGGAAATTGGATCGAGTCTCTCTCTAGGTGGGTATAAGGATCAACCAAAAGATGAAGGGATTCTGGTGGCTTGATAGTGCTGGGATGATTGGATTGGGGAACAAGTTATCACAAAAACTCATGAACAGAATTAGAAACAAGGAATTTGTCTGAGATTAATGTTACATTCCAATGAATGAATGGACAGTAGAATATCTCCAGAAATTGTAGAGCAATAATAGTATTAATAACACGAACAAAGACGATCCACCCGGGCTTCTCGCCACAAGGTGTTGATTGGATCAAACACCAACCTGATTCTCTTGATCAAAAAGAATCCATGGAACAAGAAAGAAGCAATAGCAGCAGTTGTTTATGAAATTTGTCGGGCTAGAAAGCTTGCCCAAGAGTTGCTTTTATAATTGAAAAATTGAAGAGAGCTGACCACCAATTAGGAATGTTTCAGAATTCAAAACAACCCAATCAGTAGATGCTTTGGTTACAAGAAGAATCTAAAGAAAATAGTCTTGCCTAAGGAAATATTAAATTGACCTTCTGGTTTAACTAACTGAGCCTACCAAGAAAAAAAAATAAGACAGCTGCTCCATATCAAAATCGTGAGCTAACCTAGCCCTCCAATCATGGGCTTATGTAGCCCTCTTCCTGTGAGAATAGGTCTTCAAATCTGCATCACTAATGGAAGTGTTTAGGAATCTGTAGTTTAAGGAGGATGAAAGTAGGCAAAGTGGAAAAAAATTTGCGTAATTGTGTCAAGATGAGAAGTTGAACGAGGCTGGAATGATCCCCTTCTTGTGACTGCCCCCACCCCCCCTTCTCCTTCCAGTCACCATGGCTGGAAGCTCTGGGGTGGTGCCGCCGCCACCCAATCACTCCATCTCTCCCACCTCTTCCCCTCGCACTGTCCCCTCTATAAATCACCTGCCCCACCTGCTAGCATGTCATGGAGTTCCCTCTTGGTCAATTCCTTTCTCTAGGGGAAGGCCTCCCTCTCCATTATGTCCCCCCAACCATTGTTGGCAACTCCAAGGCTGCCCTTTACCCCTACGATCTTGTTTTTGAAGACTTGAAATGGCACTACTCCTTGGTTGGCCATTTCATAGGTACTTGCCCGCCCTTTAACATTGTTAAGCTCTCCCTCACTTAGCAATGGAAATTAGTTGGAACAATGGATATTTACCTGCTTCATTTTCAAATTCTCCTCTAATAAGGGCAAGCTTCACGCTGTCGAAGGTGGCCCTTGGTATGTCGGCAGGAGGCTCGTTCTTCTTTGGCAGTGAGACTGTCATTTGCAACTCCACCAAATCAATCTCAACTCTATCCTAGTCTAGATCAGCCTTCCAGGTCTTCCTATGCACTTTTGGTGTGAAGAAGGCCTGTGGTGCTGTGGTGGGAAAGCCCCTTTATTTTAATGTAAGAACCAAGACAATGGATCACTTGGTCTTCGCAAGGATTTGTGTGGAAATCTTCGCTTTGGATCCTCCGAAAACATCCATCACGATCTAGAACGATGAAGGGTTTTCCTTCGACCAGGTGGTGGGTTACAACTGGCATCCTCTTCTTTGCTCATCATTCAAGGTCTTCGGTCACGCTTTTGCTTCCTACCTTCCTCGCAAATCAGGTACCAACACCTCAGATACTCCCTCTTCTACCGCTGCAATCATCGGCCATTGTGCAATGCCTATTGAACTCACCAAGACCTCGTTGGCTTTGGGAATCACATCTCCTCCCTCTATCCCCCTCCCGCTTTGATTACACTCCCTTTCCCAACCACAGTGAGTATCCTCCGCTCTCTCAGTCAGGGCCAAAGGCGCAATTAGAAAAGGAAGACCCTTAAGCTTAGTGAAAAGCCAACTTCAAGGTCTCTCCTTAGACAGCTTTGCCATCTGCTGGTCTACCCTTCTGGAGGAAGGATGTGCTTGATCTTCTGTCTGAGATTGGAATGTTGGGGATATGCCTATGGATCCTCATCTAAATCTTGGAGCATGTGATGATAAAGAATTTCCTTATAAATATTAATACATGCGACTTGATGGAAAACTTATCTATTTAATCGTTACTCGGCCTGGTATTTCGTTGTTATGGGTATTATTAGTTAATTCATGGAAAATTCTATGTAGGCCCCATTGGATGCCACTTGGCGCATTTTGAGATATCTTAAAGGTGCTCTTGGTGAGGGCAGACCTTGCATAACGGTAATGTTTTCCATTGCTACCTAGTTGTAGCGGGTTCAAGTAGGTAAACAGCCTCTCTGTGAAGCAAGATTAAGGTTGCCCACATTATGACCCTTCCCAGACCCCGCAATGGCGAGAGCCTCGTGCACTAGGTCAGCTCTTTTTTTAAAGGCGTCTTGGGAAAGGTCTTGTTATCAACAGCCTATCATATCGTATCAGAGATACGCTAAGATATGCCAAAGATCAAGGACTAAAAGTATCGGTATCGGTCGTTATGTCGGTCAACTAAATTTAAGATACGTATCGGAGGGGTATCGTATTGTATCGGAGATACTTTAAACCATTATTCGACGCCATGGTCATATTGATATTAGACTTTACTTTGATGCTGACTGGCTGGTGCTGATGATGAGTGTTGATCTAGTACTGGGTACTTTGCATTTGCTGGTCGAAGTATTTTTACTTGAAGGAGTAAGAAGTAGACTACAATGGCTCAGTCAAGTACAAAGGCTGAGTTCAGAGCTATGGCACATATGGAAGCTGAAATGATATGGCTGAAGTCTCTTATTCAAGAATTGGGATTTTCAGTTACTAAACTTAAGGAAATGTATTGTGATAACCAAGTTGTGATTTATATTGCTAGTCATCCTACTTTTCATGAGAGGACTAAGCATATTGAGGTCGATTATCATTTTGTGAGGAATGTTATAAAAAACTGATCTCTACTTCATTTTTCAACTAAGGTAATCAACTTGGCAATATGTTCACTAAGGCATTGTTCAAGCTGCATTTCTAAGAGGTTGTTCCAAGCTCGGTAGGGGAGATATATATACTATAGCGGGGGGGGGGGGGGTGAGTCCCCCTTTCCTTGTTATTAGTCTTATTAGTTGGTAGTGTTTGGTTGTGGTTGGTCTAGTAGAGTCTTATTAGTCTTTCTTTCCCTTTGGTTCTTTATGCAATTAACTCCTTGTTGGACTCTTATCTTTAATAACAATATAAATCATTAGTCTAGGCTACAATACTGGGGTTCTCTTTCTCTTCTTTGATCTTGTCTTCTCTCTCTTTTCTCTTCCTGCTCTCTTTCTCTTCTTAAGCTTGGTAAGTATAGGTTTCAAGTTTCTCTGTTGCTACAATAGATTTATTTTTCGGTATCGGTATTGGATACCAATCCCAGATCATCCTGTATCGGTTGGATCGGTCCATTTTACCCTTACTTTTCATGAAAATAGGTATTTTTAATTATTTTACCCCTGTTACGATACCCGATCCCGGATCGGTCTCAGCCGATACCGATGCGATACGGCCAATCTGTACCGATACCTAAATCCGTGGCTGCTACGGAGATGAAAGACAAATCATTTGCGAGCTTCCCACAACATCCATTATAGATCTAGTTCATGTTATTCTAGTGGATTATATTGCTTAAAACTGGGCTACAGTGATCAATTCCATATTCCTTGTAGAGTTGTATAATAATTAGTTGTGGTGCAGCCAATTGGGAACATATTCATGTTTATTTTTTTATCACAATGCATTGAGGAACAAGGAGCTTCAGCCTTCAGGGGTCAGAGTGTCTCAGGGACAGTTCAAGCATAGTCTCGTAGATTTTCCTAGGGCCTATATATATAGGCAGTTGCATGACACTGGAGATCTAAGCATGGATTAAAGTATCCCACGGTATCATATTGGCCAATACGTATTGGTATCGTTGGGTATCAATATTCAATACGTTACAGTACAATACATATCCTTTTTTTTTTTTTTTAAACTTTAAAGTATCCCATCTTATCACATGGTATCAGCCAATAAGGCACAAAACTATGCAAAACATGCCGATACTATCAATACGTCTCTTAAAAAGGCCCATTTGGGTTTCATTCTTGATATAGAACTCGCATAACCCAGAATAATGCATAAAGCCTGAACCCCAACCGAGAGTCCTCCTAAGCCCCCCTTAACTTGGTTTTTTGCATAAATTTGAGTTTGGGGGGTTTTAATCTACACTCAGAAATGATTCAAAGGGTGCCTAAAAACCTAAGTTTCAATCATCCAACAAGTTAAAATCAAAGATTAAAGGAGACGTCACAGTAATAGGTAGGTTTCTCAAAAGCTGGACCTTTGTGTTTAAATCATTGTTTTCTACCTAATTTTTTATTTTTTTAATTCAATCGATAGATTCAGGTAAACTAACACAACCATTGGATCAAACTTCATCATTTGCAAAGTTTTGTACTAGGATTCAAGAAACTTAACAGAAAAATGAAATTTCTTCACGTTTGATATAATATATATATATATATATATGTACTAGGATAAATTTGTAATTTTAAACTTCACAGGGATGGGAGTATAATAAATGAAACATTCAGGGGAGGGGAGTGAAATTTCCTCTTCTAATAAATAGAACTTTTTAAGAGCCCTCCAGAATGTCCTTTTTTCTTCCTGTTAAGCTCAATCTGATGTAGGAGGATACCCAGACAACTAGGATTCCTACAAATATTACTCACGTGGACAGAGGTAGACTCACTAGGGCTTAGAAAGGGATTGAGATTAATAGAGAACAGCACAATACATTAATTAGCATGCATGAATTAGAAGACTATTAAACAAAGTAGCAGCAATCAATACTAATCTAGAAAGAAAAGCATATAAACTACCTAGGCTTCAAGTGGAGAATATGGGGAGGGGAACATGGCAACATAATGTAGATAGGCACAAATCAATTCAAGAATTCAGAGAGTGAATATCATGCTCTTCCTTACATCAATCAACTACTAAAGAAATCAGCAGCATTCTTAATCACAGAAAATTGATTACGAAAACAGCAGTAGTATGTAAGTTCAGCAAGATGAAAGTATAAGAGTAACAGTAACGGGTTTGAACTCAGCAGGATAATTCTAAAGGACAGCAGGAAATAATAATGGCTGAAACAGAGGTTAATTTCAGTCTTCAATGGGATCAACTGGGTGGTAGTAAACAGTCAAGGAAGTGGGGATGGGGGTGAGGATCTACTTACCTTAACCCTGTCCCGTTCTGAGGAGAAGAGGAGAGTCGAAGTCCTCCCAAATAGAGGTGCAGCCCACCTTATTTGATGAAGGGAAAATTCCAGTTTGTTGAAGAAGCGTTCAGCGGCATTCCGATGGGGCCTTACGCAACTGAGATGGACCTCAATCAGTAGTATTCAGCAGCTGCAGTAGACGTAACAGTGACCAGAGAATAGATGCAGTGAAAGAGAGAAAGAGAATGGGAGGGAAAATCGTGAGAGAGAGGGGAGGCAAGAAAGAGAGAGAAGATCTAGAATGAGAGACGAGAGAGAGAGAGTCGTTGCCTTCTTTGCTTTCAATAATCATCCATTTATTCCATTATAACCTTGGCCAATGGCCTTACATAAATAAGAGACTAATTACTAAAAATAAAAGATTATTCTAGGAATGCTATTTCATAAACAAAGAAACTTTCTAAAAAGAAATCAATAGGATAATTACTTAGTTTCCTAATTAACTTAAAAACTCAAATAAACAAAATCCTAGAAAATAAAACTACTAAACTATCAGATTTGGTGGGGGCCACGCAATCTTGGCAAAATTTGGAAGGAGAGGACTCGATCCAGCGTTGAAAAGGCTGGATCGAGCCTTCCTTTCTTCTTCTTTTTTCTTCTTCTTCCTTCTTCTTCCTTCTTCTAATCCTCCAACCACAAAGAAGGTTGGGTCTTCTTCTTTTTCCTTCGGCTGTACGTTTTGATGTCCCCATCACAATCACTAGTATCTATATGCTACATTTATGTGCGAAAATGTATCACTTTTTGTTTCTCTCCCAGGCCGTTTTGACATGGTCTTAGCAGTTGCCATTTTTTTATTTTTACAGATAGAAGAAAGGGAAGAAACTGTCTGGGCGTCTGCTCTGAGTTGTTTATTTTATTTTGTCTGTGATAGAGGCAAAATACGGAGGAAAAGATTAGGTCTTGATATAAGGGTGAGTAATTTTGTTTCCATGATCTGGCTAGTACCTAAGTTTTGGATTTTACATTGAATACAAAGATATGTTTTCTGTTGCTCTTGCTGGTTAAATACTTGGATATAATTCCTCAATTCTTTAATTCTTTATATAACAGAGTTTTCTTGCAATTCAGAAATTCATTGCAAAAACCTTCACTAGCATGATTACAATTTAATTTTGACTTTGGCAGAGTTAGAAAATTTTAAAGCATTGTATTTTTTAAGAAATACTTGTTCGTTGATGAGTGACAATACTTTGCTGGGGAAAGAGAGTATGGTAGAGAAGTTCTGTTCTGACTAAACCTTTTTTTAGTTTTGGCGGAGGGGGATTCAACTAGCCTGTTGGACGGAATTTCCATCAGAGCAGCTTTCCCTGCCATGTGGTGGCGTCTGATGGAGTCCAATTTTAGTGGGCATGTTGTTTATATCATCATCTTATCAAGGTTGAATTTTCATCGGATATTAGTTCTCCTTGTCATTTTTAATGCTTTGAAAAAACATATTCTGTTTAGGACTTGATGCAGTACAGGAACTGATGAAAACCAGGGGGATAGCCCCATTAATGGCAAACCATATTTAGAGATAGGGTGCCCAATTTTGATTTGTGGCCTATTCAGGTCATTTCCATCTATCCAACACTCAAAATGACCGAATAAGTAGTCACTTTGGAATAATTAGGAACTTCAGTTGGAACACCTTCCAACTGTGCCTCACTTCGCGACTTAATACTCTTTGAACTAACAACCTTCATTGGAGAAGAATCAAGAATTACAAACCTAAAAGGATATCAAACAACCACCAATGACCATGATAGTAGCTAACAACCACTAAATACTACCAAGAAGGAAACATCACAACCAAAGCATAATGGGCCTAATGGAAGATGTCATTTTCCAAGTATGGCCTCCATCTGTAAGAGACATACACAGTAAAAATAGATCTGATGTGCCTAAAAATGTCGGCAAATCTTTCTTCCTCTTTCTGAATCTAGCTAATTACATTTAGAGAGAGAGAGAGATTCGAACTTACACTGCCTCCTTTGAGCCCCAGGTGACACAAAGAACACCCATTGAAATAACTTTTCACAAACAACTGATGAAGAAGACTGAAGATTCACTACCCTCTCTACTCTTGCAGTTGAATGATTCTTCAGAACCCAATCCCTTAGATAAGTGCATGGGACATATTTATAAGATTTGCAGTAGCTTATGAACCACTTTGGTGCTAATTCTCTGTAAACATCAGCATGTAGCTAATGGTGTGAGCCTTCAGAAGAATTTGCCCCCTCACGAAGAGGCACAGAGTGCCACATCCACATAAGCTAACTTCATCCCTCGGAAAGGGCCACTAATTGAATCACCATCAAGAAATGGCACTATATCTCTTTCACGAGAGGACAATGAGGAAAGAGAGGGTTGACTGATTTGCCATCCTCTTTTACAAGAGGATGGTGGAACAAAGATTTGGAAGCAGAGCTTCAAAGGACCAATGGACCAAATGGTCAGACTATTGCCAGACGATTCAGACCATTGCATGGGAAAGGGAGGATGGTTAATATCAATGTTTGACTGGATGGTGTCCAAGAATTGTTGAAATGTTAGCACACCATCTGATGTAGATCAAAGCATGAAGGGAAGAGTGAACAGAAAATACTGTTCATGAGTTACTGTTTACGTGAACAGTATTTAATGCACATGTGGTACTGCAAAAAGCTACAGATGTCTCATCGAGAAGAGTCCAGAAGAAGACCAGTTTCTGCTATCGATTCCAGCAAGGATGTTTTCTGGGATTTGTTTCCTTTTTTAGTTGTCTTGGTTGTTAAGTAAAGTATATTTGTTAAGAGATCTTAGGATTAGTTAGTGGTTTCTAATTTTTCATGTTTACTTGTTTGACAAGAAGGTTGTTTTAGGTTAGTTCCCCTTTTTTTTTTACCTTATACTTTGTAAGCTGAAACTACTCCTATATAAGGACTGCTGTAATCAATTGAAGGAGATTGAATAAAGTTTGTTTGAGATGGCTAAATGCTGTTTTGCTGTGGGATGCAGTTGCGTGAGAGGCCCTAGGTGAGATGCCTAACCTTGAGGGGCGAGATGCTCAAAAACCTAACCTTCTTCTTCCCTCTTCTCAACTCTCCATCAATTTCTCTTATTTTCTGCTTTAGCCTTTGTGAGAGAGTATTTGAGAGTTATATGAAGACAATCAACAGTTGTTCAGAATACTCAAGTTCTCCCAGTCAATTCTCAGATTTCCAGATTTTCTGGACAGAAGTTCGAAGCCTGGTTCTTACAACTCTGAGATAAGATCAGAGCAGCCTTTTGGAGGTTTGTTCTACACCCCAAGAGTGACCTTTGACCAGAAAATTGAGGCCATCTGAGGCCCACTAGAAAACACCCAAAAGTTTCCTTTTTCATGCCACTAGCATAACTCTCAAGCCAGCCAGCAGAATTTGACCAAATTTTATTATTTTGTTTGCCTAAAAAGTCCTCCAATCCATCCAAATTTCAGGCTCATCAGAGCAACAGTTTGTGAGTTCTCAAATTTCTCCCTATTCAGCCAGATTTTCATATCCTACCTAGGATTAGGATCACTTGTGATTCTAATCTCACATCACCATCCAGTTCTGAGCTCGAACTATTTGAAACCATTTGGAATGTCATTGGCCTATCTGGCCACTGCATGTCATTTTTAAAAGAGAGCTTACAAATTATTTGAACCTGGATCATTGAACACTTTTGAGGCTCTTACCAATGAACTAAAACTAATCATTGAGTATATTGGGATGAAACTTATTATTAATTAAAGAACTTATTTTATTGCATCACAAAACAACCAAACAAAGGGATTGGATTTGTGGTAATGAAAACTTTATTCAACGGGAAAAAAAAGGGGATTTGTGGTATGGTGATTCAGGTTGCTGCATGGAAGATGGTCTGATGTCCAGTCTCTTTTAAGTCCAATTCAGAAGACAGTAGTTCTCAAAAGATGATTGATTTACCACAATGATGTTGGCAGTTGATTCACCATTCTTCTGTATACATGTAGTGCCTCACTGGCAAAAGAATGAAGACAACATTCCGGCTCTCTTTTGATAAACATCCCAAGTAAGCACCTTCTTTGGAAATGGAGCTTGCACTTAGAGGGGGGCATGATTTCTCCAAATGGTTTTAAGAAGTAACAGATCTTGAGGATTCTGAAGGTCAAATCAAAAATTTTTTTTTTTTTTGAATGAACATATATATATTACGAAAGGAGGTCAATTTTGTTGAAATTAACACTTTTTAAAGGAAGATTGTGGGGAAGGGGGGGGTAATCACTTACTATTTAATGTTCAAACTCTATTGTCCTAGTTTTGTTGAAATTAACACCTTATAAAGGAAGGCAAAAAGGGCGTGTTTTTGCCAGTGTTTGGACTTGTTAACTAGCACAACCATTGAAATATTGAATGATGTAACGAAGAGGAGGATATTGAGATGGATGAATGTAATGGATAGAATGGGGGAATCAGAAGCAGGATTCATAAGGACATTAGAGATACCTCCGCTAGTTATTTACTTAAGTGAGAATCAACTTTGATGGGTTATCATGTAAGTTGAGGCAGTGACTTGTGACAGAATCTGAAGATATATTTTTTACAGAAGATTGGAAGATGTGGTGGATAGGTTGGATGGAAAGGATTCTTCTAGCCAAATGGTTGGATTTCATTGTATGTAACTATAGATGTAAAGTTTCCTTCCCAAAAGTCCAAACTGGTAGGTGGAGGGACTCCCAAGTCTATAAGGGGGGCTGTATTTGCTTAAGTGTTTGTTGTAGATTTGGTGAAAAGTAACTATTGAGGGCTTAAACTATAGTAAAAGAGTTGGAAAGAGCAAATAGAAGAAAATATAAAGGAGAAGAGAGATACCTTACCTAGGGATACGCCCTTCAAGAAGTCAGTGAGTCCACACAACAGATAAGGGTGTCAATTTGAAACCAAAATCAAAACTGAGCCGAATTAACCGGACCAAACTGAACTGAATAAATTTGGTTCAGATCCGGTTTGAGTGCTTGAGTATTTACTTTGGTTCGGTTACAGTTTCAATTTAAGAACCGTCGGTTCCAACCGAAACCGAACCGAACCAAATTACCCCCTTTAAAATAGAAACCCTACTTGGTAATTAAATCCCTGGAGTTTTGTGAGGCTGCGCCGCTTTGAGGCTCGACACTGAGCTTGGACGATTCCCGCTCTTCTTCTCTCCCAAGTTCTCAACCCTGAATCCCTAATCTTTCATCTTCCTCAGTTCCTCTAGCCTCTTCGACACCCTTTTGCTGTACCTTCTCAAACACTGGTAGTGCTTCTTATTTTCTAGCCAAAGAATAGTGCTAGCTGTTGATTTCAGACGAGAGGGAGAACACTGAACACAGAGCAGTGGTTCTGAACTGTAGAACCCTAACCTTCTTTCTTCTACTTGACGAGTAGGAGTCTCCTGCTACAGCCTGTACTTACTGCTGACAAGTGGATACAGTGAAAACCTGCTCTGATAACATGTAAAGCTTCCATCCCAAAAGTTCGAACTGGTAGGTGGAGGGACTCCCAGGTGTGTAAGGGGGGCTGTAGGCTGATTAGTAGCCGATATGGAATGAAACTCCCAACTCTTACCTAGTGCTATGAAGCAAGCTACTTTCCTTCCAAACTGTTCAGCCCAGTGCTATAGGTAGTAGATTCCCAAGAATGCAGTATCTCTTACCAATTTCACCCACTGGCAAAAATTTAATGATTTAATGGTTAACCAAGAATATTTCAAAGTGTCTTGAAAAGTGAGCTCAATTTTCCATATCAAAGGGGCATAATCCATACATTGGCAAAATGATTACATCTTGCATGCATAAAAAGCACGTCATATTATGGTTTCTTGACATTAGATGGTCAAAATCAGGAGGATATTATTCCTCGAGGCTACTTGAATTGAGCCTGAAGGAGAAACACCCCCACCACCACCACGAATTTGGACAGAGTGCAAAAAGGAAGTCAAGATGCTCTTTGCACTCTTTTCCTCACTGTCACCATCCATGTCAATATGACTCAGGTAACTGAAGCATAGAATAACTTTTTTTTTTTTTTGGGTATGAATAGATAATGCATTAAAAAGGGGGGGGGGGTGTGAAACCAAGCCCAGAAGGGCAAAAGCAGCAAAATCAAAAGAAAGGAGAGGAAAAGGTGGGGGGCAAAGCAAAAGCTAGCAGGATGAGACTAGCACCTCATGGGGAGCTGAGAAGCGTAGCAAGTTCCTCCAAGTCCCAGCCATTTATACTTTTGTGAAGCCTTGTGATTCTCATCGCCATCCGCCAACTTGATGGACTGTAAAACCACTGCGTTTATTAGCGTCCAACGTGCACAAATGGCTGTTTCCTAATCACAAAATCATCTCTTCCCTAGTGCTAACACCATTTCCTTTTGCTTTTTCCAAAAACAAAGTCACCAAGATCTCCAGCTGTCCTGAGAATACTTTTCATTGCCTACAACAGTGGCCAAGAACCTTAGAACTTTCCCATGGAAGGTATGCCAACAATTATTTTCCTTGAAGTGCCGTCTCCCCCAAACCTCCAGATCTATCTAAGAGAGCTTTATTTGTTCTACTATGCGGCCTAATACAGAGCCCACCTTCCTTGGAAACAACTTTCAATCATCCAAATGGTGTCTATTTTGTCTCGTTCAACCCATTCCATTTCTCAACCATGAAAAAATGTATGCATTTGCATTCAAAAAACCATCTAGAAACTACCTTCCCCAATGAAAACTACCTGCAAAAGTGATATGGTCTTTACCATAAATGTTCTTCAAATGCTAGGAGGACTTTGGCACTGTTTGTATTGCTGCCAATCAAGCCAAGGGGAATGTCAGTAGCCCTACTAGTATCAACCTCTATGTTGAAGCAATGAGTAGAACTGTTATGAACCATATTTATGGAGTTCTCTATAGTTTTGCATACCTCTCCCCCCTATGAAGTGTCGGTACCTTGAGTTTATCTCCTTTCAATTTTGTGATCACCTTTAAACCCTTCTTAATGTAGCGAGGAATGTTTAGGAAATCCATCTGTGTGGATTATCAAGGTTTGAACCCAAAAATAGAGAAACAAGCTTCAGTGGCTGCCATAAGCCTATAACTGTTGATTGACAATAGAGGGAACATTCATGTCTGTTAAGATACACCCTTATATCACCTCTAAAGCTTACCAACAATGACATAAAATACCCTTTTATATCTGATCAGGGGTAAATAGAACTTCCAAAAAAAGTAAAGACTTTAAGAACCAAAATCGAAGCTGAAACCGGAAATAGTGTAACCTGCTAACCCACCTAACTTGACCAAAGAACTAGCATAATGATTTAGAAATAGTGTAACCTGTTAACCCACCTAACTTGACCAAAGAACTAGCATAATGATTTATTCTAATTGATCCTGATGGGACCCACTTAGCAACCGAAAATGACACCCAGTACCAAAAAATCAGCCCTGTTTTTTCACTTTGCTATCAGATCTGAAACCTTCTACTTCCAACCATGCTTGACAGTCTTTTTTTTTTTTTTT
>NC_056568.1:1057482-1073795 GCF_013358625.1 Macadamia integrifolia | reverse complement strand
GGGGGGGGGGAGTCAAACATGATGGATTAGGTCCACCTGCAGGTTCCAAGAGGAGATGATGTGGGAATTTTTTGGGGATATGGGAATAGGCCGGGAGAGGGGGCTAAAGAGGCTCTGGACTTTGGAGGTAACATCAAAGTTGTTAGCTTTCCAAATCTTGTCCGGAGTCCTAGATTTTGGGGTCCATCTACGAATGCTACGCTCCATCCAAAGGTGGTTGATGGTAGCACAAAAAGCCAGTTTAACTATTGTGTCACAAATGGAAGGGCCAGGGAAAGTTATGTCGATCCAGATACATTCTCTATCAAAGGAAAGGATAGGTTTGGAATTCGGCCAACATTTTGGCGTCACTAATTTCCAAACTCTGGCAGAGAAGGGGCAGGAGAAGAAAAGATGGGGGATGTCTTCAATCCCTGACGGGCAGAGACAGCAGTTGGCTGAGATATAGCGATGGATAAGGAAGGATTGAGTGGGGAGACAATTGGTAAGGCATCTCCAAAGGGTGAAGCTATGATGGGGAACGTGACCCTTAAACCAGACTATCTTGTATTTTGTGCCAAGGAGCAACCGGGGAAGGGAGTCTAATGTGCGACCAAGCTGAGGCGGAGGAGAAGATCTCATTGGAGGAGGGGAGCCAAATGCAAACATCAGCTCTACCTCTATGGCCAGGGGGGAGAGGAGGGAGAGAGGACCAGAGGTCAACAAGGGGCGGGGGGAGGAGGGGGGAGACCAGCCTGGGGGGGAAAGAATATATGAGACCATGGCTGTAGAGGAGAGACCAAAGGAGTAGATAACTCTGGGGGTAAGGAGGTGAGAAAGGATACCCGAAGGGTGCCAGGGATCCTTCCAAAGGGAGGTGGAGAGACCATTGCCAATGGAGTGGGAGATGGCAGAGAGGGCAATTGGTCTGTGCTCAAGGATCTTCCTCCAAATCCAGGAAGCATCCGGAATGGAAGGGGCCATCCAGATGGGGTTGTGCTTTAGAAGACCAGAGTAAATCCAGTCAACCCAGATGCTTTTGTGCTTGGACACAATTTTCCATATGAGTTTATGGACATCAACAGTATTGGCATCCTTAATTCTCCTAATCCCAAGGCCACCTTCGGATTTGGGATGGTGACTTTTTTCCAACTGAGAGGCCTGAGGAATCTGGAGGAGTCAGAGCCTTTCCAAAGGAAAGAGGAAAGGAGACCTTCAAAAGATTTGATAATCGAGGCCGGAAGGATGAAGGTGCCAGACCAATAGAGGTACAGAGATTGGAGGACCGATCTAATCAATGTAAGGTGGCCAGCGAAAGAGAGGAGTTTGCCTTTCCAGAGATTATACTTCTTTCTGAGATGATCAAGCAGGGGGTGCAATGGTGGGCAGAAAGCCTGGAGGAGATGAGGGGAAGACCCAGGTATTTAATAGGAAGGGAACCAAGAGGGATACCAGTAATGCCACTAATGGTTTCCTTTATCTCCTGAGAGATACCAAAGAGGAAAATGTTAGACTTAAGAAGATTGATTTTGAGACCCGAGACGCTTTCAAAGGAATGGAGGACATAATGGTGCTAATGGAGAGGGGATCGGCCTTGGAAACGATCATGATGTCATCAACAAAAGCCAAGTGGGAGAGGAGGAGATTTTTGCATTTGGGGATAGGGGAGATGAGATGAATATCCGTGGCAGATTGAATAGAGCGGGAGAGGATTTCGAGAGAAAGAGAGAAAAGAAGAGGGGAAAGGGGGCATCTCTGGCGAATGCCACGGCTCCAGGGAAAGTAGCCAGCCGAGCTGCCATTCACAAGGACGGAGAAGCGAGGAGAAGAAATGCAAGTGCAAATCCAATGGACAAAGGAGGGGGGGAAGGCCATTTGAAGAATCACATTCACGATGAAATCCCAGCTTATTGTGTCAAAAGCTTTATGGATGTCAATCTTGAGGAGGGCAGCCGGGGAGTGATTCTTTCGATCAAAACCCCTAACAATCTCATGACAAAGGATTATATTGTCAGCGATACTCCTGCCAGCTATGAAGGCGGATTGATTTGGGCTGACAAGAGAATCAATAACCTTTTGGATCTTGTTAGCAAGGATCTTGGCAATGAATTTATAAAGGAGATTGTAGAGAGAGATGGGTCTGAAGTCATTCATGGAATCGACTCCCTCCTTTTTGGGAATAAGGCATAGGAAGGTGTGATTAATCCCCCCAATTTGATTAGGGTTGAGGAAGAAGCTGTGCACTGCATGAATGAGATCATTTTGAATTAGATTCCAACTAGCCGAGAAGAATCCCATACTAAATCCATCCGGACCCGGAGCTTTATTGGCCTTATGAGAGAGGATTGCTGAAAGAATTTCATCCTACCAGGGAATGGATTGAAGGAAGGGAAGAAGGTCATCTGGAACAAACTTGATTGGGGGGATGGGGGGAGGAGGAGTTGGGGGGGCTAAAGATCCTTTGGAAATGAGAGACAACCTCAGTCTTGATAAGATCGGGGGGAGAAGAGTTCAATCCCAGAGGAAGAAATGAGCTTAGGGATGGTATTGAAATTATTCCTAGCTCTGAGGGAGCTATGGAAGTAAGCTGAATTGGAGTCACCAAGATTAAGTCATTTAATGCGAGCTTTCAGGCGGAGAAAGCTTTCCTCTTGCTCAAGGAGCAGGGAGAGATCCAAGGCAACGGCTTTTTCTTCCTCAGCCAGGAGAGGGTCAAGGATGTCAAGCTGAAGCCTGGATTGAATGGAGAGGAGCTTTTCTTGGTCAACAGCGACCCGAGTGGCTATGTTCTCGAAGGTGGAGGAGTTCAAAAGCTTAAGGACAGCTTTCACATTTTTTAGCTTTCTTGCAAAAGCTAGGAGGGGAGAGAGAGAGTGGGGAATGGGGATGTTCTAGGCATTGAGGACTAGGTTGTGGTAGTCAGAATGGGAGGTCCACATGTCGAAGAATTTAAAAGGTTTAGGCCCGAATGAGCGGAAAGGGGGAACATGAAGGGATATAGGACTATGATCAGAAATCTCAGGAAGATTGAAACGTGCATAGGAGGAGGGAAAGGTGTCTAACCAAGCTTCATTAGTGAGAACTCTGTCCAGCTTACAAGCAACCTGATCGGGGCCAGCTCTCTTGTTGTGCCAGGTGAATTTAGCACCCGACCATCTGAGGTCAGTGAGAAAGAGGTCCTCAATATAGCTATTGAAGGAGTCAACTGCCTGGGAATCAATATGGTTACCTTCATGTTTTTTATGCCCAAAGCGAATAACATTGAAGTCACCGACGACTCCCCACGGCCTAGACCCAGAGGAAGGGAAAAGGGAGAGAAGGTTGGCCCAGAGGGGGAGCCTCAGAGGGGCTCGATTGTGGGCATAGACAACAGAGAGCGAACAGATGAATGCACTGGAGTGGTGAGAGATCGAGAGTTGCATGACTTGGGAAGAAGAGAATGAGCAAGAGTGGAAGGATCCCATTGGATCCAAATCCTCCCATTGGGGGTTGTGAAGGTAATTGGCTTTGAAAGACCATCGGGGCGCAATGGCAAAAGCAATACGGGAGGCATTGGAATATTGGATTCAAGGATCCTAGTTTCCAAGAGACAGCAGAGATTGGACTCGGAGGAGCGGATGAGGGAGCGGAGATCAGCCTGTTTAGCCGAGGAATTGAGGCCTCGGACATTCCAGATTGTCCAAGGGATCATTAGGGACTAGAGGTGGAGGGCAACAAGCGCTTGGTGGAGCAGCGGGGGGTCTTGGGGGGAGGTCTACGGCTATATCCAATAATAGGAGAGGTAGTCTTGGAGGTGGAGGATGGTTTCTTTGGCTGTTTTTTGCGGGTTGATGGGGGGGAGTGTGAAGGGTTGTGGACAGGGTGGGGGGTTGCCCAACAGTAGTGACTTCTGGGCAGAAGGGGTCTCATGCAAATCCAAATCATTCCTCATGGGCAGCGAGCAAGTGGTGATGAGATTTCCATAAAAACCAGGATCCAGGGGCCTTCGAGGGGCCTTGGCAAGTATCCTTCCTTGTGAGGGAATCCAGGGCTTCATCTTGAGGAGGCAGAATAGTTTCTAGGGTAAAACTGGAGTAGGCGTAGTGCAAAAAAAGGTCTTCCAAGGGCGGAAGGGGAACGTCGCAGTTGGAGGGGTCTTCCAAGGATTGTAGAGGCGCAGCAGCGGATGCAGCTTGAAGAAGAGTAGTGGCCCCGGGAGGGAGGATGACAGGAGCATCCTCGACGGGGGGCATGGCAGGGGCCTTCTGATGATGGCAATGAACGCGGTTGGATGGGAGAAGCAGTTGGATTAGTGGCGGAGAAGCAGAGGAGAAGCAACAACAGCCATGGCGGTAGCAGACGAGCAAGAGGCGACATAATCTTCGACAACGGGGATGACTGGAGGGGGCAGGGGTGGTTCCATTTGCAACGGCAAGGGAGATGTCTGCAAAGGTATCTCCAGCGGCAACGACGATCGAAGGACCGAAGTAGTGGCGGGCGGCAAAGGAGAGTCCATTGGGTTAGAAGGGATTGGGTCATGGTCATCGAAAGTGGGTCGGGTAGTGGGTTCAGGAATATGGGGTAAAGGTTGGATGAGTGGGTTGGGAGATGGGTTTGGGTTATAAAGGTTTCCTAGGTAGAGGGGGTGATCCGATGGGTATTTAGAACACTGGTTTAGGAGATGGGCCAGAAGGAACTAGTTTAGTGGAATAAAGCTTGGTTCAAAAGTGGACCGGTTCAAAGATGAGGGAAGCATAAGGCCAGGATGATTTAGGGATTGGAGATAAGGAAGGAGGGTGCAAAGGCAAAGACGAAGAAGGCTACGACGGGGGAAGGGGAAGCAGAGGGGCCAGAGCTAATTTGGCGATGGAGGAATGGATAGGACGTTGTCCGACCTGGAAATTTAGAGGAGGAGACCTCGAAGTGGTTTGCATCAGAGAGAGTAGCAACTTCAAGGACCGGAAGGTATCCCGAAGGGGTAATAATAGATTCAGTCGACGCTAGGATCGAAAAGGGGTTTGATCCATTGGGCAAAGCATGTCGACGACAACAGACTGGAGGTCCTAAAGCTCTAGGGATTCTCAGCAGTGATTGCTGGCATCGGAGGAGCTGGGTTTTCTGGCAGCGGAGGAGTAACAGGGTGATCGCTTTTCTTTTTCTTATTCCTCTTGAAGACCATCTCTTTAAAAGGGGGTCTTGAGGATTAGCAGCAGAGGATCCAACGTTTGGGGCAGTGGCGTTTGACGGAGGAGGAGAAGTGTGATTCCTCAAGCATTGAACTGTTTGATGGCTAAAACACTTGCAGAGTTTGCAGATTGGAGGGATCCAGTCATATTTGACTTTTTATTCAAAGGAAAAGCCCTCGCCATTGGTGATCGTGACTGCATGTGGCAGCAGTTGATTCGCTTGGACTTCAACACATATCCTAGCAATGGATAAACGGTCCATTTGCTTGGTTCTTTTATCGGAGTGAAGAGGCTTTCCGATGAGGGATCCAACAAGGCTAAGGCCTTTTACACACCAGTACTGGAGGGGAAGGTTGGGGAGATTGACTCACAACGGAATGGAGGTCGGCTCAGTTTTGTTGTAGGTAGAGTGCTCATCCCAATTTCTGAGAAAAATAGGCCTCTTCCCTACAAACCAAGGACCTCCATCAATGGCGTTGGCTTTGTCAGACTTAGCATCGAAGTTGAGGAATGTTCCATTCTCAAGCATGAAGATCTTCAACGAACAGGAGGACTTCCATTGATTGAGAAGGGAAGCCTTCACAATGGGGAAGGGGGGTCTGCTGCTCAGAAATGTACCTATGATGCAATTTTTCCATTTCCAGATTTCTGACTCAAGAAAACCAGGTGGACAAAGGCCGACAGTGGAGGAGTTACGAACAACAGGGGGTGGAAGTATAAGGTATGACCAACAGAGGGGATAGAAGATGGATTGGATGGGGAGGAGGGAGCAATAGTGGAAGGAGATGAGACTACAGTGCTCCAGGTGCGAGGAGGGTCGGAGGCAAAAGGATCAGTGGGGGAGGGGGTGGGGGTGCTGGAGGAAGAGGGAAGGGAGGGAGGCAGGTTACGGGTTGCTAGGATTCCGGCTGGAGAAGGTGCTGGGTTTTTGGGAGGAGAGACGGCGGCGGAAGGAGCTGCCGGAGGGGAGGGGGACATGGGTTACGCCATTCAGGTCCGGTTATAACTAGCCCTGTGCCACTTTAGTATTCTCTCTCTAGTTATTAGATAAACCATTTTAACAGTCTTTTGAGTTCTTCAATTTATTGTAATAGGCCTCAACCATGGCTTGTACATCATATATTTTCTCTTCATAGTTCCTTTCTAACCTAGTACTATCCTTCCCAGAGATAGAACCAAATTCGAGCCAATCTAGGCAATTCAACTCAACCAAGCCTTTTCCCAACTTAATGGGACTGGCTATATGGATCTTGTTTCTCCATTCAACTCTATTTAGAGCTAAGGTTCAAGATATCGGGTTTCGACCTTGGGGAGACTGAAATTTCGGTCAAAACTTGGGAAATTTCTAGGAAACTAGGGAATTTTTCCCTGTTGGGTGGGAACTTTGGTTTCGGCCCCCAAAATGTGTTTTTTTTTGCCTGGTTTTTTGTGTACATACTATTTTAGACATTTCTAACACATTCACATGATTAGTTTCATGGAAAAAACACCTAAAGTCATACTTGTGGGGTGAACCAAAGTTTGGTAATGTACATTGATTCATTGACTAAAAGTCTGAAACTATACTACGTAAGTACATAGTTTACATTATATGTAGTCTACAATCTACATAAGTACATGATATATAATGCAAAGGATCCAAAATAAATAATAATATTGCATAATTGTGAGTTATCTGTCAACACTCAACACCCAAAAGTCAATTCCAAGTAGAGTGTCTTGGTGTTTCTAGTCCATGAGCTTCATACCGCTGAAGTAGAAGATCTACCATAGTGTCCACACCCACCACCATATCCAAATGAACTGGTGCTCTCTAAGGATGGCACACAGGGTTTGGGGAAGATAGGATTTACCTTTTTGGTCCCAGCTCCCTTCCTTAGGTAGATTTGCTATGAATGTGCAAGATTCAAGCTTAGAATGAAGATTAAATGGCACAAGGGCAAAATCTGGAGTGTTTCCCCAAGTTTCCCACTTCATAGAGAATAAATTAGGGGAGAGGGTCGAAATTTTGAAATAAGAAGGCTTGGTTTCCCATTTAAGAAGGTTTTTTAAAGGTTGACCCATTGGTCCACTAAAAAATTTCCACATTTAAGTCGAAATTTGAGAATTTTGGTCGATACTAATCGAAACCAAACTTTTAAAAGTCACATGGTATTTGGTATCGGAATCTTGGGATACCGTCAAAATGTGTGAAATTTCGGCAGTATCGGTGGAAACCTTGAATCATATTCAGAGCCACGCTTGTTGTCAAACCTAGTCATGCACCACTTTTCTCACCCGTTCTCCCACAATCACTTTATTCCTACCGCCTGCCTCTTGTCCTTTTTGCTCCTCCAGATCACTCCTTGTGACCATTGTATTCGGAGTTCTTCATTGCATGTTTATGCCATCTCAAATGACTAACAACTTATTATGTATCAGAATTACTCGTAGAATACCTCTAATGTGTTTATTCCTTGTTTATTTTTTCTAGTTTTACCACTCATTCTCCTCAACACCCTCATCGCTGGTACACTAATTTTATTTATATGTTCTTTCTTCACTGCCAAACATTCAGCTCCATGTATTATTGCTGGTCTTGCTGCTGTCCTATTAGTATTTTCCTTTTTGACTTTTCATAGAATGTGCCTATCACCCAACATTGCCACTTCCTCCATCTTGCTTTAACTCTATGTCCAAATATCATCCTCTATTTCTCCGCTATCCATGATTGAACCTAGGTGTATAAATTTATCACTGGAAGGTATCATCTAGTTACAAAATGTCAATTATGTCTATTATTTGATGGTATCATCTGAAGTCTCTTGAAGGCTATTCAAAAAATTTTCTACGGTCTGTTTCCATATGGTTCTATTTTTCTCACCTTTTTAGCATTTGTAGCTTTTTCTTTGCCTTTATGCTTGCACTCCATGTTTTAATGTTCTTATGTCAAGTTTGACCCCTTTTTCTCTCCATTGTTGCCCGCAGGTTATTAAGATGCTTTTGGAGATTAGCAGGGAGCATTCTTGGGCAGAAGCAGTTCATTGCAAGCTTATTTGCATGTTAACAAACATGTTCTATGAGGTTCCTGATGCATCTGTAAAAGCTGTTTCAAGTACTCCTATATTTCATATGGAACAGGTTGATCTGCTCGGAGGGATTGAGTTCATTTGCCTTGAGGTATGCATTTGAATATATACTTAACAATCTTGAACTGTGTATTTGGTTAAGATTTCAAATTTATTTTTAAGTGCTAAAACTGTTCTGATGGAAACCAATTAGGTGGACTGTAACCTTCAGCTGCAGCTGAATTAAGCCCAGATCTGCTAACATGTACAATTATGTGTCGGAAATCCTCTCCCATATTTGTATTGGTCTTCTTTTACCTCATTGTGATACCTTTCGTTGTGCTAGCTGTTTTAATCCTTTTCTGTTGATGAGCTGTTGTAAATACTTGGGTTTCCCTAAATTATGGGTTTTCAAGAAATTTCTAGTGTGGATGAGGGGAAAATCTCTTTTACCCTGTTTGCAAGGTATGATTCAAAAGTTTCCTTTGTACCATGTAAACGATTTTCTTCAAAAATTCCCTTGTACATTTTAGTCAAGTTTCAGATTTCCTCCTCCGTGTAATTCATTGTGTTTATGCTTTTACATTACATCTTCAAATCTGTTTCATTTTCTAAGGTTAGCTAAAATCTTTAAATATTTATGCTTCCATCATTTACCCCCCAATTTTTGGTGCAGTATTCACGTGCAAACTCAATGGAAGAGAAGAGAAATCTATTTCTGGTGCTTTTTGATTGTGTTTTATATCAACTAAATGAAACATGCTTGGCTACTGGAGGTTCTGAATACAGCTTTGATGAGATTCAACCCCTGGCTGCAATGCTTAGTCTTGCAAATGCACCTGAAGCTTATTACATAGCTGTTAAACATGGAGTAGAAGGTATAGGAGAGATACTGAGGGGATCAATCTCTGCAGCTTTGTCAAGATATCCGAATAGTGAGCATCTAAATATGGTAATGCCCCTACTATAGTTTAAACGTGTTGTAAGCTGGTTTTTTATTCATCGTAAATGCAATGTCTTGTGAAAAATTTCTTTTCCTCTTCAGTATTGCTGCTCTCTGAAGCGCAGCTTCTTTTTTGTAGATCTTGGAGAAGATCATAAAGAAATTTGATAATATTATAAGCACATTTACTCACTTGGATGATGAGTTCTCACACATGATACGGATAACAAAATCCTACAAGTCTTTGAAGAGTATCGAGGATGAAGTTATAGAAAGTGCTGTTGGCATGAATGTGAAACTCTCATGGGCCACTTTACATTCTCTTCTTCACTCAAAAATATCTGCTTATCGCCAAAATGGGTATATCTGGTTGGTCGAATTGCTTGTTGCAGAAATCAGTGAGGACAGGGATACCAGTATATGGTCAAACATCAGAAATTTGCAGAAGCAAATTGGAGTTGCTGGTAGTCAAGATTCCATTGGTTCAGAAGTTCCTCTACCCATTTGGGTTATGTGTGGTCTTCTGAAATCAAAGCACAGCTTCATCAGATGGGGCTTCCTTTTTGTTCTAGAGAAGCTTCTCATGCGATGCAAATTGTTGTTAGATGAGGAAGTACTAGAGCACTCAAACAGTGGTGAACTTGGTGCAGATGATCATGGGAACTGTCGTCTGAAGAAAGCAAATGGAGTCATAGATATAATGAGCAGTTCCTTGTTGCTGGTCTACCAAATAAATGAAACTGATCATATCAACATCCTGAAGGTACTTTTGTTTGTGAAGTGTGAAACAAGATATCTGTTGTTAAAATCTAATGATGTTCTATGACATCATATGGATACATCTGATGCCATATTAGGTGGTGAGATCTTCCGAGGAGATCACCATGCTGAAATTTGCCTGATTGGATGATCCAAACTTTAGAATCTCATGGTTGTTTTGACATGTGGAATAGAGCAATTTTGAATCATCCAGATTAGGATCATCATATCAGTCAATTAGGCCCAGGAGATCCTCTAGGTGGATCCATGAAAAGGGTGAAAATCTTTACATTATGTGGTAATGAGAAATTTTTGAAATATGAAATTTGTGGACGTAATGCATTTGGCTTGACCGATCTATATGGTACGTCAGATAGACAGCCGGTACCTTATTATAGTCTATCCTTAATCCTTATAAGCTTGTGGCTGACTTGTACTGGTGCGTCAGGTTGACAGCCAACACTTATTATAATTAGCCATAACCCATCAATCTTTTTGCATGGATCCTTGCGCTCGTCCTTTCTTGGAATCTCCATGTAGCCGAACCCATTAGTTGGAATAAGGTTTTGAATGTTGTTTGTATTAAGCTCTTGCCCTATAGTATGAAACTTTTTTTTTTCTTCATTTTCTTATGGTAGTCATGATCTCCTCAAAGTTTGAGTACAACTACCTGCTTTTTGCAGTTCATATAGTGAATGAGTCTGTTCCTGTTTGGTTTTGACTTGATTAATCTTAGTTATTTGATTATTATGCCATCAAAATTTTGGAGACGAAGGGGTGGGGGGGGGGTGGAATTATTTAACTATCCTGATGTTCTTGAAGATATATTGCCTCTAACTAAAATCCTGAAATTATTGTCCCATGTGTAACTTTGCAATTTTTTTTATGGCAATGCAAACTCTGTATTTACAATTAAAGTAAAACCCTATTATTGTAGAAAAGAAGCTATAATGGGTGCAAATGGAAAAATTAAGTTGCCAGACATGCAATTTCACTGCTATAACACAGAGATCTCAAATGGTCTACTGTCTCGGTAGCAAATTTCTTCATGCTTAAACATGACTACCTTGTTTCCTCGATAATGAGGGAATTCCTGAGGGCCTTTCTTTGTTATACAGGCCCACCCAGTTGCATTTCTGGAGTGTCTGTTGTCTCAGGTTTTAGGACAATTCTATACAAATCTCTAGCCTTGGAATTTTTTTGCTTTCTGTTAGCCTTTTCTTTGGTTAGCCCGACTCCACAAGCTTTCCTGAAGCATCCATGACCGACCTTTTCTTTGATTTCTTTTCACTTCTCATCCCTCCTGACTTGTTTCATTTTGTTTGGAACAGATGTGTGACATGCTATTTTCTCAGTTATGCCTTAGACTTATCCCCGGGAATACAATGCACATTGGGAATCTCAGAGAGCTTGGTAAAGTCTTTGGGTGCACAGATGGGAATGGAAAGCACAATGGAGATCCACATGTCCTTAACCAAGGAATTAACTATTGCAGAGACGAATTTCTGGAAGAAATCAACAGCAAAAGTGGTGCCAACGCTAATCCTTCTCTAATTTGTGATTCGGCATCTTTGGCAGCACTGCTTCTGCGAGGCCAGGCTCTTGTTCCCATGCAACTTGTAGCACGCGTTCCCACTGCTTTGTTTTACTGGCCATTGATTCAACTTGCTGGTGCAGCAACTGATGATATTGCACTTGGTGTTGCTGTTGGTAGCAAAGGAAGGGGAAACCTACCTGGTGCCACATCAGATATCCGTGCTGCCCTTCTTTTACTTCTGATTGGGAAATGCACTGCAGATCCTGCTGCTTTTCTAGAAGTTGGAGGAGAGGAGTTCTTTAGGTAAATATTGATACCCAAGCATCTTAGTACAACTTAGTTTTGTATGTCCTAAGTATATTTGCAGAATCAATGTGTTCGCCTTTTGACAGGGAACTTTTAGATGATACAGACTCGAGGGTGGCATACTACTCTTCAGCTTTTCTTTTAAAGGCATGCACCCTTTCTTGCTTCTCAGTCCTATGTGTTATTACTTGTGGTTGAGAACATTTACTGATATATAAATATATATCTTGGGCTTTTCAGAGAATGATGACAGAAGAACCCGAAAAGTACCAGCGGATGCTTCAAAGTCTTGTTTTTAGAGCGCAACAGGTCACACCTGGCTTTGTTATTCTTCTTCAAGTCAGATATTTGCATACTAACAATGTAACAGGAAATTGATAGTACACATTTCCTGTTTCAATTATTATTGGTATAATATTTATATACTTCTATTGCCTTTCTGATCATATCATTTCCCATTTGATCACCTCTAAAAGGTGATGGATCACATGTTTGATATTATCTATGGTTCAGTAACTTCCCATCCAAACCCCCATATGGGGTCAATGTGCCCACCACGGGGAAGAGAGCAATAACTTGTCATGAAGTACCCTTATTTCCTGACATTTTTTTCATTGTTGATTTCGCATATGGTTGGATAGCTGTACGGTATGCAACTAATGCATTCTGTCTTCTTCTAATCAGAGCAACAATGAAAAGCTGTTAGAGAACCCGTACCTCCAGATGCGTGGCATATTAAAGCTGTCTGATGATCTTGGAACTGGAATATAGATCTGACAGACCATTGTGTTGAAGACTGGGTTTTGCTTTTGTTGGAGAGCGACTGCTGAGACTGCAACACTGAGTGGCTTCATCTTCATTATATGGTGGCCACAATGTCGCAAGTCCTTGAATATCGGGCTGAAAAAGTAAAACTTATAACAAAGAGGTTTAAAATATTTCTTTATGCATGTATAAAATGGTTTGGAATAAACACTTAAACCAGGCATGGATTCCAGCTGAGAGTTTAGAGTTAGCAGTGGACCAGAATATGGGATGCAGGTGGATTTTCTATGGCAGTATTTCAGATGGTAGGTAGTCACTGTGTAGCCATTTCTACTCCCACTTGCCTTCACCCCTAGCCCATACAACAAGAAATAGATAGAGAATGGGGGGAGGGGGGTTGGTACAGATTCTTCGGGAATGATGAAGCTCATTGACTCCATTCATACTGGTAAATGTAAATCAGACATAATTTCTTTATGTGGGACATGCGGCTGATGGACTTGGACCAGTTGTAGGTTTAGTGTAGACTAGCATCATCATAGTTAGTGTGAGCCAAAGCACAAGATGTACAGGAAAACCTTGGAGTAGCCTAATTCATTTATTGGTTTTTCATTCTGCTGCCAAATGCGGTTATCATATGTGGCAAGCTGGGAGAATCTTCAGGTATAATGTCTATATTCTGTACTCTTTTATTCAAATTATTTTGTTTTGCATTACCTTCAATCTTTTGAATTTTCATGTCAGTGCAGTTCTGTCAAAGCATGATGTACTATGGGCTACTACTTGAAGAGGTGTTTTTTTACTAGGCCTGCCGGCTTCCTCTCTTTCGGCGATCACATCTCTATGAACTGAGGTTGATGCCGAGTTTTTTAGGAGGCATCCTCAGATAATAAAATCTTTTTGCACATGTAGTTTCTTGGAGCTGCGTCACCTTGGATGCAGTGGAGAGACTGGATCTTGTATGATTAATTTTAGGAGTGGAGAGTAGGAAAATTGGATCACCAGGCAATCCAAGTCAGGTGATGGTAAATGTATCATTTGTTTGGTTTTTTTCCCCCATAATTGTTAACTTTTGGTTGGTCTTTTGCCCTACAAAATGGCTATCATTGTAAAATGGCTGTTGAGAATTTTGCATCATATTACAATTGTTTGATTCAGAAACTCTTGTAATGCGTTTACTTTCCACCTTTTCATGAAATAAATATTGGGTTGTGTTGGACTACGCTGCTGGTGAAGTGCAGGTAGCTTGTATTGCCATTTACTGAACGGTATCCACCATTTCATTCTCAGGCTGCTTTTTTTTTTTTTTTTTTGGTTCAAGTTCAAGGGATTAATGGCCATTACATAGTAGATTAGAGTCACTAGACCCACACAGGGGCCAAGAACTAACCCACCGAGGAGTCAACAAGGGCCTATGGTCACACTTCTTGGAAAGCAAGTAAATTAGTGCAAATCAAGCATTGATGCACTTGAGAGTAGTTGATCAAGTGATCAACCTTCAGGTAATTACTCGACTGGCACTGCAAACCGTCATCTTGAGTCCCAGGTTTGCTTCGGCTGTGTCTGATCACACTTGAACTGAAGATTATTGAATTAATTTTAAAAAGAATATAATCATGATCGTGTAACTAATACAGAATGTTATTAAATATGGCAATTAAACTTGGGGAAAAGTCTCTCTGAGCAAGCAGTGGCGATGATTACTCCAGCGGTCTAGCTCTCTCTCACCTCTTGATACATATTTTTTTTCTTTTCATCACTACTAATGAACTATGTTTTTGCTCTCCCTATTGGCTGGCTCGCCAACCCTGGCAGCTCAATGAACTTTTAAGTAGATTTCTTAGTTCATCAAAGTATTTTAGTTGTGAAGTGAATATTTGTTATACTTGGCTTGCCGACAGCTCATGAGGCATTTCTTGTTTTATTATTGTTTTTAAGGAAAAAGAACATTGAATGGTTGTGTGACTCTGCAATTAAACTACTTGTTGAAATCAAACATTCCATCTATGTTGATGCGGTGGTAATGCAGGGTCCATGCAACCAGGCAGATCTACCCCTGTTGTTCTTTTAATATTAGTTGTTATTATAATTTTACCCTTGTATCATAAATATGGATCCGGATCAATCAAGGTCAATAACATTTCAATCCACCGATACTGACCGTTCCATTTCATTTTAAGAATCACAATCCCGATCCGACAATCGAGACCCGAGACCCGAGACCCAAAAAACCTAAATGTTTGTGTTGTGAAAGTGTGTGAAAACGTAAGAAAGCGTGAGAAAGTGAAGTAGAAAAAAATGACATATTTCCCCGCTTTCCACAGTTCCACTTCTGTGCAAGAAAATGAATGGTAATCCAAATAAACCAATCATGACGCAACAGAGCTGCGGGGGAACGGATCCATGGATCCACTCAACGACCCCTACCTGGTTTTGAAATCTAGTGAGAGAGAAGCATAGTCAAAAAGTAGTTTTCTCTGTTTCTTCCCACTTCCCTCCCCACTCCTCCATCTCCATGGTTGTGGAAAAAAAAATGAATGATGGGTGCCGTAACTTCTGCGCTTTTCCTTTAGCCAACAAAGTCATCCTATTGAAAAAGACACGTGTTTTATGATCCCGTCTGAAGATTTCTCTACTTGTACATTTTCCCTGAAGACGCCAAATCATTAGGACTTGGAGCCTGGAGGTGCTGGAGATCTCGAACAATCTCATCTAGGATGCTGGGTTTCCTGTTACGAGCCTTCTGATAATCTAAAGAGTGTGGTTTCGTTTAGAGAAGCTGCGGAGGGAGGAAGACGGAGAATGGCTATCAACCCCCGCTGCTCTTTCTGACCAGAAATTAGGATCGGGTTTTGGGGTAGTGTTGATTCGGTTTTCAAATGCTTTTGCATTGGAGTTTCTGCAACAATGCCACGAGCTTCCATGGCTACCAGCTTTGGATATCTAGTCGCCCTTACCCAAGAGATAGAGAAAAAGCTCCAACGGGTGATGTCTTTTACTCTATATTCTGTTTGATTGTTTCCTTTCCAGTAACCAGTTCTGATCTCTTAATCTTAGTTGTTTTTAGGTGCGACCCATGGATTAATTTACACTGTTTGTCTTCCATTCAAAGTTGAATCCCCTGAGCTCATGTGACTTATGCTCACTTTGCTGTTGAATCTTTGTAGGCACTCGCCTCACAATCCCAGAGACTCAACTTGTTGCAAGAGCTGTTCGCGGATATAGCATTAGAGGTTGATGGCCGTGCCCGAGGTGAGTCTTCGTTATAAATATATACTTGGGCTATGCCATTTCTTCGGATATCGTTATCCTAATCATAATAAATTTGGTTGTTGTTCTTGAGGAGATATGAAACGTTATACTTCGTATGATCTTGTCAGATTTGCTTCTAGAACTGTATCCAAATGGGTTTCTCTTTTATGGTGTTAAGTTTACTTAGTATGTCCGTATAGACTGGAGTTGCTCAGTCTTTAATTATAAAATTAAGGAGTTGAAACTTTCTGCAACAACTCAAGGAACAACTAACAAGATTAAGACTGAAATTAATAAAAGATGAGGCTTATGCAAGCCCAATTGGAAGCTGGAAAATATGAAGTTCAGGCTGAGGTGGTAATGAAGAAGATAAAGAGGGAGGGATTTTGGCTTTTAATGGAAGAGTTGAGGAAGCTGATCAAAATCCTATTATGCCCTCTGCCAAGCGGAAGAAGAAGAAAAATAAGAAGTATTCTGCTTCTTAGTTCCGCTCTAATGTGAGCTTGGAAGCTGTGTGAGGGAGACTTTATTAGGTCACTTCCCCCCTCACCCCCCCCCCC